>NW_025200590.1:0-6630 GCF_004010195.1 Chiloscyllium plagiosum | reverse complement strand
TGAGCTCCATTACACACTCTCACACACTGTGACAGGGTGATCCACATTACACATTCTTACTCCCTATGACAGTGTGAGCTCCATTACACACTCTCGCTCACTGTGACAGTGTGGTCCACCTTACACACTCACGCTGACTGTGACAGTGTGAGCCACATTACATACTCTCTCTCACTGTGACAGGGTGAGCCACATTACACACTCTCACTCACTGTGACAGTGTGAGATACATTACACACTCTCGCTCACTGTGAAAGTGTAAGCCACATTACATACTCTCTCTCTCACTGTGACAGGGTGATACACATTACACACTCACACTCACTGTGACAGTGTGATCCACATTTCACACTCTCGCTCACTGTAACAGTATGAGCCACATTACACACTCTCACTCACTGTAACAGTGTGAGCCACATTACACACTCTCACTCACTGTGGCAGTCTGATCCACATTTCACACTCTTGCTCAATGTGACAGTGTGAGTCACATTACACACTCTCGCTAACTATGACAGCGTGAGCCACATTACACACTCTCGCTCACTGTGGCAGTGTGTCTCATATTACACACTCATGCTCACTGTGACAGTGTAAGTCACATTACACACTCTCGCTCACTGTGAGAGCGTGAGCCACCTTATAAACTCTCGCTCACTGTGACAGTGTGGTCCACATTACACATTCTTACTCACTGTGACAGTGTGGTCCACATTACACACTCTCACTCACTGTGACAGTGTGATCCACATTACACACTCTTGCTCACTGTGACAGTGTGAGCCACATTACATACTCTCTCTCACTGTGACAGGGTGATCCACATTACACACTCTCACTCACTGTGACAGTGTGAGACATATTACACACCTTCGCTCACTGTGAAAGTGTGAGCCACATTAAACACTCTCACTCACTCTGACAATGTTAACCACATTACACACTCTCAGTCACTGTGACAGTGTGATCCACATTACACACACTCTCTCACTGTGACAGTGTGAGCCAAATTCCACACTCTCGCTCACTGTGACAGTGTGAGCCACATTACACACTCTCATTCACTGTGACAGTCTAAAGCATATTGCACACTCTCGCTCACTGAGACAGTGTGAACCACATTACACACTCTCGCTCACTGTGACAGTGTGATCCTCATAACACACTCTCACTCACTGTGACAGTGTGAGCTACATTACACACTCTCACTCACTGTGACAGTCTAAAGCATATTACACACTCTCGCTCACTGAGACAGTGTGAACCACATTACACACTCTCGCTCACTGAGACAGTGTGAACCCCATTACACACTCTCGCTCACTGTGACAGTGTGATCCACATTACACACTCTCACTCACTGTGACAGTGTGATCTACATTACACACTCTCACTCACTGTGACAGTGTGAGCCACATTACACACTCTCGCTCACTGTGGCAGTGTGATCCACATTTCACACTCTCACTCACTGTGACAGTGTGATCCACATTACACACTCTCACTCACTGTGACAGTGTGAGCCACATTACACACACTCTCTCACTGTGACAGTGTGCGCAACATTGCACGCCCGTGCTCAATGTGACAGTGTGAAATACATTACACACTCTCACTCACTGTGATCGTGTGAGCCACATTACACACTCTCACTCACTGTGGCAGTGTGATCCACATTACACATTCTTGCTCACTGTGACAGTTTGAGCCACATTACACACTCTCATTCACTGTGGCAGTGTGATCCACATTTCACACTCTCGCTCACTGTGACAGTGTGATCCACATTACACACTCTCGCTCACTGTGACAGTGAGATCCATATTACACACTCTCACTCACTGTGACACTGTGAGCCCATTACAGACTCTCACTCACTGTGACAGTCTGGGTCACATTACACACTCTTGCTCACTGTGACAGTGTGAGCCACATTCCACACTCTCACTCAGAGTGACAGTATGAGCCACATTATTGCACTCACTCACTATGACAGTGTGAGCCACATTACACGCTCTTGCTCACTGTGGCAGTGTGATCCACATTACACACTCTTGCTACTGTGACAGTTTGAGCCACATTACACACTCTCACTCACTGTGGCAGTGTGATGCACATTTTACACTCTCACTCACTGTGACAGTGTGATCCACATTACAAACTCTCACTCACTGTGACAGTATGTGCCACATTATTGCACTCACTCACTGTGACAGTGTGAGCAACATTAGACGCTCTCGCTCACTGTGACACTTTGAGCCACATTACACACTCTCACTCACTGTGACAGTCTGAGACACATTACACACTCACGCTCATTGTGACATTGTCAGCCACATTACAGTCTTGTGCTCAATTTGAGAGTTTGTACCACATTGCACACTCTTGCTGACTTTGACGGTGTGAGCTACATTACACACTTCCGCTCTCTGTGACAGTCCAAACTACATTACGCACTCTCAATCACTGCGACACTGAGTCACATTACACACTCTCACTCACTGTGACAGTGTGAGCCACATTACACGCTCTTGCTCACTGTGGCAGTGTGATTTCCATTTCACACCCTCACTCACTGTGACAGTGTGATCCACATTACACACTCTTGCTCACTGTGACAGTTTGAGCCACATTACACACTCTCACTCACTGTGGCAGTGTGATCCACATTAAACACTCTCACTCACTGTGACAGTTTGAGCCACATTACACACTCTCACTCACTGTGACAGTGTGAGCCACATTACACACTCGCGGTCACTGTGACAGCGTGAGCCACATTACACACTCTCACTCACTGTGACAGTTTGAGCCACATTACACACTCTCACTCACTGTGACAGTATGCGACACATGACACACTCTCACTCATTATAGACTCCACTCACTGTGAAAGTGTGAGTCGCATTACACACTCTTGCTCATTGTGATCGTCTGAGCCACATTACACACTCTCAATCACTGTGAAAGTGTGAACCACATTACACACTCTCGCTCACTGTGACAGTGTGAGCCACATTACACACTCTCGCTCAGTGTGACAGTGTGAGCCACATTACACACTCTCGCTTACTGTGACAGAGTGAACCCCATTTCCGACTCTCACTCACTGTGAAAGTGTGAATCACATTAAACACTCTGGCTCATTGTGACCGTGTGAGCCACCTTATACACTCTCACTCACTGTGAAAGTGTGAAGCACATTACATACACTCCCTCACTGTGACAGAGTTAACCACATTACACACTCTCACTCACTGTGACAGTTTGATCCACATTACACACTCTCACTCACTGTGACTGTGAACCGCATTACACACTCTCGCTCACTGTGACAGTGTGAGACACATTACACCATCTCACTCACTGTGATACTGTGTGCCACCTTACACACTCTCGCTCACTGTGACAGTGTGAGCCCCATTACAGACTCTCGCTCACTGTGACAGTGTCATCCACATTACACACTCTCGCTGACTGTGACAGTGTTAACCACATTACACACTCACGCTCACTGAGACACTTAGAGACACATTACACACTCTCACTCACTGTGACAGTGTGGGCCACATTACACACTGTCGCTCACTGTGACAGTGTGAACCACATTACGCACTCTCGCTCACTGTGACAGCGAGTCACATTACACACTCTCACTCACTGTGAAGTCTAAAGCACATTGCACACTCTCGCTCACTGAGACAGTGTGAACCACATTACACACTCTTTCTCACTGTGATAGTGTGAGCAACAATACACACTGTCGCTCACTGTGACAGTGTGAACCACATTACGCACTCTCGTTCACTGTGACAGCGTGAGTCACATTACACACTCTCACTCACTGTGAAGTCTAAAGCACATTGCACACTCTCACTCACTGAGACAGTGTGAACCACATTACACACTCTTTCTCACTGTGACAGTGTGAGCAACATTGCACACACGTGCTCAATGTGACAGTGTGAATCACATTATACACTCTCGCTCACTGTGACAGTGTGAGCCCCATTACACCATCTCGTGCACTGTGACAGTGTGAGCCACATTACACACTCACGCTCATTGTGACAGTGTGAGTCACATTACACACTCTCGCGCTCTGTGACAGTGTGAGTCACATTACACACTCTCGCTCACTGTGGCAGTGTGATCCACATTACACAGTCTTGCTCAATGTGATTGTTTGAGCCACATTACACACTCTCACTCACTGTGACAGTGTGAGCCACATTACAGGCTTTCACTCACTGTGGCGGTGTGAGTCACATTACACACTGTCGCTCACTGTGACCATATGGGACACATGACACACTCTCACTCACAGTGACAGAGTGAGCCACATTATTGCACTCACTCACTGTGACAATGTGAGCCACATTACATACTCTCGCACACTGTGACAGTATGAGCCACATTTCACTCTCTCGCTCACTGTGGCAGTGTGATCCACATTACACACTCTTGCACAATGTGATTATTTGAGCCACATTACACACTCTCACTCACTGTGACAGTGTGAGCCACACTATAGGCTTTCACTCACTGTGGCGGTGTGATCCACATTTCACACTCTCGCTCACTGTGACAGTGTGATCCACATTACACACTCTCATTCACTGTGACAGTGTGACCCACATTACACACTCTCGCGCACTGTGGCAGTGTGATCCACATTACACACTCTTGCTCACTGTGATTGTTTGAGCAACATTACACACTCTCACTCACTGTGACAGAGTGAGCCACATTACACACTCTCACTCACTGCAACAGCGTGAGTCACATTACACATTCATGTTCACTGAGACAATGTGAACCACATTACACACTCTCGCTCACTGTGACAATGTGAGACTCATTACACACTCTCGCTCACTGTGACAGTATGAGCCTCGTTATTGCACTCACTCACTGTGACAGTGTGAGCAACATTCGACGCTCTCGCTCACTGTGACAGTGTGAGCAACATTCGACGCTCTCGCTCACTGTGACAGTTTGAGACACATTACACGCTCTCACTCACTGTGAAATTGTGAGCCACATTACACACTCTCACTCACTGAGAAATGGTGAGCAACATTACACACTCGCGCTCACTGTGACAGTGTGATCCACATGACATACTCTCGCTCACTGTGACAGTATGAGCCACATTTCACTCTCTCGCTCACTGTGGCAGTGTGATCCACATTACACACTCTTGCTCAATGTGATTGTTTGAGCCACATTACACACTCTCACTCACTGTGACCGTGTGAGCCATATTACAGGCTTTCACTCACTGTGGCGGTGTGAGTCACATTACAGACTCTCGCTCACTGTGACCATATGGGACACATGACACACTCTCACTCACAGTGACAGAGTGAGCCACATTATTGCACTCACTCACTGTGACAGTGTGAGCCACATTTCACTCTCTTGCTCAATGTGATTGTTTGAGCAACATTACACACTCTCACTCACTGTGACAGTGTGATCCACATTTCACATTCTCGCTCACTGTGGCAGTGTGACCCACATTACACTCACTGCAACAGCGTGAGTCACATTACACACTCATGCTCACTGAGACAATGTGAACCACATGACACACTCTCGCTCACTGTGACAATGTGAGACACATTACACACTCTCGCTCACTGTGACAGTGTGAGCAACATTACACGCTCTCACTCACTGTGAAATTGTGAGCCACATTACACACTCTCGCTCATTGTGACAGTTTGAGACACATTACACACTCTCGCTCACTGTGACAGTATGAGCCTCATTATTGCACTCACTCACTGTGACAGTGTGAGCAACATTCGACGCTCTCGCTCACTGTGAAATTGTGAGCCACATTACACACTCGCTCTCAATGTGACAGTGTGAGCCACATTACACACTCTCGCTCACTGTGACAGTGTGAGCCACATTACACACTCTCGTGCACTGTGACAGTGTGAGCCACATTACACACTCTCGCGCTCTGTGACAGTGTGAGTCACATTACACACTCTCGCTCACTGTGGCAGAGTAATCCAAATTACACATTCTTGCTCAATGTGATTGTTTGAGCCACATTACACACTCTCGTGCACTGTGACAGTGTGAGCCACATTACACACTCTCGCTCATTGTGACAGTGTGAGTAACATTACACACTCTCGTGCACTGTGACAGTGTGAGCCACATTACACACTCTCACTCACTGTGGCAGTGTGAGCCACATTTCACTCTCTCGCTCACTGTGGCAGTGTGATTCACATTACACACTCTTGCTCAATGTGATTGTTTGAGCCACATTACACACTCTCACTCACTGTGACAGTATGAGCCACATTACAGGCTTTCACTCACTGTGGCGGTGTGAGTCACATTACACACTCTCGCTCACTGTGACTATATGGGACAAATGACACACTCTCACTCAGAGTGACAGTATGAGCCACATTATTGCACTCACTCACTGTGGCAGTATGAGCCCCATTACACACTCTCACTCACTGTGGCGGTGTGATCCACATTTCACACTCTCGCTCACTGTGGCAGTATGATCCACATTACACACTCTCGCTCACTGTGACAATGTGAGACACATTACACACTCTCACTCACTGTGACAGTGTGAGCAACATTCGA
>NW_025200589.1:2243-6630 GCF_004010195.1 Chiloscyllium plagiosum | reverse complement strand
GGGAGCCTTTGGGCGTTTGTCAACCGTGAGGTCTACAAGACTATTGACATCTACTTGTACATTAATGTGTGGCGATGCAAGATTACTTAATTTGAAAATGCATCTACCAGGAATTTAAGGGGGTGTGCCGCAGCAAATAAACACTCAAAATACCGTATTATTTCCCAAATATCAAATCTTTGAGAATTATGACCTTTCTCTGAGTGTCTTGTATTATCTAACTGTTTAAATGGAAGATTCGTCCTATAACGTATGGCTCAACGCTACTCGTGATATTCAAAGAAGAGAAATAGACTCTATCAAACCCACCCTGCTGTAAATTCAAACGTTCTTGTCATCAAGGTGCGTTTCCCGCAATAGAGCAATATCAAGTTACTCTCTCCTTTTTAAGAGGAGAGAGTAACTTTTTCCTCTGAACTGACGAATGGCTCCACTTAATGTTCCAGGTACACAATTTCAGTACATCATTGGGAAGAACACACTGTCACAACATTTGAAATCCAGAGAGGAAGAACTCCAAGAACAAATCGCCGATCATCAATGAAAAAAAAATAGACCTAAAAACTACACAGACTAAATCTACAACAATTAACATGCTCTCAAAACCTTCCAAAACTACTTACATACAAAACCACAAAAAGAAACGCATCTCGCCACTGCGCACTTGGGGCATTCATATACTCCAGAACTTTATCTTCTGCCTCGCTACCAAGGTGGTATCCAGGGCAATTAATTACAAAAACGAGCTTAAGCACACGATAGGGGGCATTTAGTCATCACAGCCACATTGATAACAACCACCAACTTGCGCCATACCCAGAGGAAGATAAAAATGAACATGTCCCCATTCCCGACTATAATATAACATTGGTTGATAACAGAAAAATCCAGCAAACATTCTTTCAGAATGAAAAACATGGTTATCTGTATTTTTAAATCATTCAACACACTGTAAAGTGTCCTCAAAGGTTTCGCTTTCATTGGAGAGTCAAGTAAGTTCGAGGACCTATTGAAAGTTATATCGAGCACCGCTCGGTACCTGAAGGAATACTGAATCCCGAGTTCCCTTAGTTCTCTTGATAACATCGATAAACTTCCTTTTTTAATCACCGCCACAGAAAATTCCTGAAAGAACATAATCCTGAAGCTCCCGTGAAGTCAACCCGTCTGAAACTTCCACTGGGTTTTGAAAGCTTCTATATCTCTTTGTTTGTTCCCGTAACTACGTATTCACACAATGGCAAGGCGAAGGCGCTAATTCGAGCTTGCCTGCGGGCCGTAGCTCGATTAGCTGTCTCAAAATTCATCCGATCCGTTTCAGCATCTAATTGAAGGAATCGTGGCAGCCAGTTCTCAAACAAAAACTCACTGGCTGACGGTCTTCCATCCAGTCTAGCGGACCAATGATGAGATTTTTTTTTCATGCTGCCCCTGTCGCCAAAGTCAAGTTATTCAGTTCAGTCACTGGCTTGTTTTTCAAGGGTTTTGGATCCGCTCCTCAGAGGGATCTATCTCAGTCTCTGCCACTTCAATTCTTCGTTTGCCTTTGTCCGTTCTGTTTTCAAGCCTTTCAGTTTGCTGCTCATGTCGTTGGAGCATGGCTGAGAACTAGGCCTAGGCTACTGCTGAACATGTCTTCATTTATGGCTTCAATCATTTCACGCCTCTTTGTGAAGTCCATAATCTAGGCTAGTAAGCGATCGATCCATCGAATGAGCAGAGGCGATTGTCGCTGCAGCTGCAGGTACAACCGATGCTTCTGACGGGTGCCTCGGGCGTTGGGATTTCCTTCATCCTTTGCCGTGCTTTGTCATTTCCACTGAACAAGGTTAAATTGGTAGGTGGAGTGAGTTCGAGCACGTCTTAGCCTGTGCTTTGATTGCGGCTACCTGGGATCACACACCCCCCAAAACATTTTTATTACCTCTTCGTTTTGCACTATATTCCTGGATGATGTGGAGCCATCTCATTTGGTACCAATGTCAACATATTCTCCAACACTGCACAATTAAGTCCACTCCCCGTAAATTCTTGCCTTCTTTACGATTAATGAATCTTGCCTCAAAAAATTCAATAAATCTACCTCCAAAACTCTGTGAGGAAGACTGTTACAAAGGCTCACAACACTCTGAGAAAACTAAAGTAAACCTACTATTCGTGTGTGAAGTTATACTTTGTTGTGTGTCCTTACCTGAGAAAGTATGTAGTTACGTTGAAAGCATTTCAGAGATGTTTCACTTCACGTATTCTGGAGAAGAATGGTTTATATTATGGAGGCTTGAAAAGGTTACTCTTGTAATGAGAGGTAATCTTATTCTTACATAGAAGACCTTGAGCAGAGTGGATCAGGTATTTACCCACGGGTGTTCGTATAGTCAAAATCTATTGTAATTCTAAAAGAACCTATGCAGTGTGGAAGCAGGACAGTCCGCCACATTGAGCCTAGCAGGGACCCAACGAACAGCATTTCACCCAGAGCGGCTCCTCTATCCTATCTTTGTAACCCTACACTTTCCGTGAGTAACCCACCTAAGATACACATCCCTGGGAACTATGGACAATTTATCATGGCCAATTCACTGTAATATGCATGTCTTTGGACTGCGGAAGGAAACTGTACCATTTGAACGAAAAACCCACAGACACTGACAGATTGTGCAAACTTCACATAACGGCTCGCCCGATGTAGGAAATGAACCGAACTCCTGGTGGTGGTGTGAGGCAGCAATGCTGACCACAGATCCACAATGCTCCTCCTTTAGGTTCTAACATATATTTGTGGTTGACTATAAAAACCTGCCTGATTGTTCCTTTCACTGAACCTGACCCAGTCTGAGTCCGTTTTACATTGGCCACGTCATCAAACTGGTTATAATTAAAATCTGTTGCGATCACTGGAGGAGTGGAATTTGAAAATGAAACAGTGACACTCTGAGTCAGAACAGAGTAGAAATTCACAAATTGGGAATTCAGTCAGTTGGTAATTCTCCTTCCCAGAAATTTGTGTTGGTAGGAAATTTAAATTCTATCGAAGCTGAGTTCATTTGTTTATTGATAGACAGGTGATTGAGGGACAATGATGTATTGACAGAATAGTGCATCGGGGAGTACAAAGAGATGAGCCATGACCATATTTACTGGGAGAGGCGTGTCAAAGGATTGAATTTGATGCCCCTCAATCCCATGTTCTGATGTTCCAATTAGCCCTAAAAACCCGCTACACAGGATTTCGGTCGACAAGACGTCACCGATTAGGTATTGTTTGGAAAATGTGTTAAGAAAATCCAAGCTGAGGTATGAGTCGGACCACACCTAGAATATCATGAACAGTGTGAGCGCCCAAAGGAAAGATATTCTTTCATTGGAGGAGGGTCAGAAAATTTTCACTCGGCTAATCATGGGAATGAAGGGATTTTCTGATGACAAGAGTTGGAACATAGTAAGGTTGAACACATTGACATTTGAAAGAATGAGCGACCATCTTTATGAAAGATCCAAGGTTCTGAAGGGCTTTGACAAAGTAGATGCTGGGAAGGTAGAATATAGAACAGGAAAGCACATCAATAGGCCATTTCGTTCACCATAGCATTACCGACCATGATGTCATTCCAAATTAATCCCATCTGCCTGCACGTGGTCCATACCACTCTATTCTCTGCTCGTTCATGTTTCTATCTAAGTGACACTTCAAAATGCTGCTAAGATGTCCGCTTCAACCACCTTACGGGTTGCTTCGTCCCACTTTAGACAAAAAGATCTTTATTCAGTCATTTCGTTTAAAATGTCTCACTCTCATCTTAAACTGATACATCCTATTATATTACATTTCCACATTGGCAAAGAAATTCAGACTATCCACATTATCCACGCCTCTTGTGATGCTATAAACCTGTATAAAGTCGACTTTACAACTCCGACACTCAGGCAAAACATTCAAGTACGTCCAAACTCTCCTTATCGTTAACACATTCTCATCGAGGCAACATACTAGTAAAACTCTTTTGCATCCTCTCCAAAGCCTCCACATCCTTCCTATAGTGGGGCGATGAGAATTGCACACAACATTGCAAAAGTGGCCGATTTGAAGTTTTATTATGTCACAACATGACGTGCAAATGTCTCGACTCAACGTTGCGACCCAGGAAGGGAAGCGTGCCATGCTGATTCCTTATCATCTATCCTGCTGTGCTGTTATTTTCGGAGAGCTATGGATTTTCATCCATAACCCCACTGTACATGAATGTTCCTTAGAGTCTGGTCATTTGCAGTGCAATTTTCTCTTGTATTTGACTTCCCAAAATGCATCACCTCACATTTCTGCCGATGAAATAGAATTTTTCATTTCTCTGTCCAGCATTCCATTTGATCAACATATTGCTGCAAACTT
>NW_025200589.1:0-2175 GCF_004010195.1 Chiloscyllium plagiosum | reverse complement strand
AACCAGCCCAACCACCCTGTAGCACAGCATTTCATCTCCCCCTCCCACTCCACCGAGGATATGTAGGTCATTGGACTCATCCACCGCCAAACCACAACAACGCGACGGTCGGAGGAGGAGCGTCTTATCTTCCGACTGGGAACCCTCCAACCGCGGGGGATGAACTTGGACTTCACCAGTTTCTTCATCCCCCCTCCCCCCACCTTGTCTCAGCCGAGTCCCTCCCGCCCGGCACCGCCTTCCTGTCCTGCAGTCTTCTTCTTGTCCTCTCCGCCTCCATCCTACTCCGACCTATCACCCTCACCTTGACCTCTTTCCACCTATCACATTTCCAACGCCCCTCCTCCAAGTCCCTCCTCCCTACCTTTTATCTTCTCCTGCTGAACACTCTCTGCTCATTCCTGAAGAAGGGCCTGTGCCCGAAACGTCGAATCTCCTGTTCCCTGGATGCTGCCTGACCTGCTGTGCTGTTCCAGCAATAAAGTTTCAACTTTTCATCCATAACCCCACTGTACATGAATGTTCATTAGAGTCTGGTTATTTGCAGTGCAATTTTCTCTTGTATTTGACTTCCCAAAATGCATCACCTCACATTTCTGCCGATGAAATAGAATTTTCCATTTCTCTGTCCAGCATTCCATTTGATCAACATATTGCTGCAAACTTCAACATATATCCTCACTTCCCACTATTTGCTCAAATATCACTAATTCGAACATGCCTTTCCAAATGTCCACGGCAAAATTACCAATCAGGTTCTGGAAATTTCCATCTTACTTAATAATGTAAATAACAAGTAGCAATTACAGCAGCACTGATCCTTGCGAATCACGATTGGCCACAGACCTCCAATGAGAAATGCACCACTCCACATTCCTTACCCTCAAAAATTAACGTTGCCACTTCCTTTGTTTCCTTGTGCAAAAATATGTAACCGGGGGCATAAAATGCCCAGAAAGAGCTAACTCTTTCAAGATGGAGACGAAGAGTAATTTCTTTTTTTCAGATGGTAAGGAATCTGTGGTAATTCCTCACTGCAAAGGGCTGTCGAGGCTGGGCCAATAAGTATATTTAATAAGGGGTGGCATTTATTCAGGAAACAGTGTGGGAGGAGGTGTAGTCTTGGTAGCTGTGGGACTCTGTGGATTTGTAATAGATGTATGTGGTTAGTAATAGATGTATGTGGTTAGTTGGTCGCCGGAGATGGTGATGGAAGGACCAGGAAAGGGTGGGTGATGGGCGAGATTGGTCAGGTGAACCCCGATCTCTTATTACAAGCCCACCGACTTCCACAGCTGCCTAAGTTACGCCTCCCTCCCATCCGACCACCCTTATTCCCAATTCCTCCGCCTCTGCCGCATCTGTTCCCAGGATGACTTTTACCTCAGAATGTCCCAGATAACCTCTTTCTTTTGAGATAGTAACTTTCATTTCCACAGAATTAATGATGCGCTCCAGTGCATCTTCTCTACGTCAAGCACCACTGCCATTGAACTCCACCACTGCAAATGCAACAAGGTCCGTATCCCCGGTCCTCAGCTTCCACTCCATCAACCTCCACATACATTGCATCATTCTCCGTGACTTCCTACACCTCCAAACTGACCCCCCCACCAAAGAGAAATGTTCCACATTATTCCAAACAGCGTCCCAAAGAGACTTTCCCCTCCGTGACTCTCTTGTCACGTCCACGCCCCCCACCAGCGTGCACACTACTCCTGACACGTTGACCTGCCACTGCAGGGATTGGAACACTTGTGCCCACGCCACTCGTCTCACCTCAATCCAAACGCAACACAAGGATCATGTCACCTCCTTCAGAAATTTATCTCGACCTCTACCAATGTCATCTGCAGCAAGCGTTGCATCCGATATGGTTTCCTCTGCATCGGGGAGAAAGGATGCCTTCCTGCAGATCGTTTCAGGGAACATCTCTGTGGCACTCACACCCACCAACCCCACCACTCCTTGGCTGAACATTTCAACACTCCCTCCGACTCTCTCAAGGACACACAGGTCCTGGGCCTCCTCCACTGCCAAACCGACACCAACTAACGCCTGGAGGAGGAACACCTCATATTCCGCCTTAGGACCCTGCAACCACACCGGCTAAATATGGATTTCAACAGCTTCCTCATTTCACCACGCCCACACGTTATCCGAGTCCCAAGCGGC
>NW_025200588.1:5498-6629 GCF_004010195.1 Chiloscyllium plagiosum | reverse complement strand
TGAGACTGCCGATGGCTTTGCAGCGGTAAGCACAGCCATCTCCGAGGTGTCGGCTGAGGTCATTGCCACCCGTACTGTTGTGTTGTCAAACCGTTTGGCCCTTGACTATTTTCGAGTGGCACAAGGTGGCCCCTGTGCTGTTTCTGGGGCCTAGTGCGGCACATACGTTCCGAATACCTCAGACAATATAACTGAACAATTGGATCACATCTGCCTGGAGGCTGATAATATCCTGCAGGAAGGGAAACAGTTTCATGATTATAATTCTACCCCACTGATTATTACTGGATGGTGGTGGTCTGTTCATCATGCTCCTGCATGTCTCGGACCACAAGGGGGGAACTGAAAACAGGAATGAACTAAACAAGAAATACTTACAGAACACAATGGCGATCTCTGCGTGTGCATGTACAGAACACAAGACACCGCCTTTCGCGGTCTTTTGTTGTCCGCGCCATCCAGACTATAAAAACTGCTGTACCTGATGTTCAAGGAGGGACGGCCTGGTCAAGTTCCACGATTAGGGGCACAATCACGCTGCCCCTCCCAATAGGTTTTGATTTAATACATTTGATTTACTTACTTCTAAATGTGAATTTTATTAATATTGGTCCAACACTACCCAATCAATTGACACCCTTGTAAAATGTTCCGCAAATGCGGGAATTGATAATAAAGTTGCTGGCTTTATCACTGCCTGAAAGTTTCCAATTTCCTGACGCATATGAAATGTCCTCCAAAATTTGACGACATCTTTACACAGTCCAGGCCAATGAAAATGTTCTTGGATTTTGACAAGAGTTTTCCTTCCTCCCAAATAACCTCCTCCCGTTAATTTATATCCACAACATTTCCTCTCCAAATCCCACCGGGAATACAACTTGATGACCTGCTGCCCATTTCCCATCTGCCTGAATGGGTGACAGTCTCCATTTCCTCAGGAAGGCCTCATTTGTAAGATCTAAAACTGTGTTGCTGGAAAAGCGCCGCAGGTCAGGCAGCATCCAAGGAGCAGGAGAATCGACGTTTCGCGCATGAGCCCTTCTTCAGGAATGAGGAAAGTGTGTCCAGCAGGCTAAGATAATAGGTAGGGAGGAGGGACTTGGGGGAGGGGCGTTGGAAATGCGATAG
>NW_025200588.1:0-3102 GCF_004010195.1 Chiloscyllium plagiosum | reverse complement strand
TGTGGGCTTCACTGAGGAGTTTTATTTATTCACAATGCAATGAATCCGTGTAACCAGGTATTTTACTGCGTTACTGATCTTCGCTCTGAACCGGGACAATGTTGCTGCATAAATAAATGTGTTTGTGCAACAGCTTAGGTTCCGCAGCATGAAACCAACTATACTGAAGTGATCTAGAAAAGGTGAGTAATCGCCAGGATTGATTCCTTGAATGACATAATATAAGAAATTCACAACAACAATTAACCAGAGGACTATGAAGATCCCAGAGATGGTGAAGAGCAAAATCACAGCCTTCCTTCTGCTCTCCATCTCTGGGTCTCTGTGATTCTCTCCTTTGCTCTCAGCCTTCAGCCTCTTCCGGACTCGACTGGTCACGAAAATGTGTCTGACTGTCAGAGCATTGAGCAACAGAATTAAAGCGAATGGCAGTAAAGGGGTTAACACTGAATCAAGCCAATCTAATACCACCCACCAAGTCTCAGTAAAGTAGCTTAACTTTGTTATACAGTAGAATGGCACACTGTTGATTATCTTCACAGGCTCATATTCAAAATAGAAGGGGATGTTTTTCAGACAGAACAATGTGCAGGTTGTTGCCAGAACCACAGTCGCAGCTTTCTCAGTGCAATATTTTGTTCTCAGCTTCTGACAACAAATGGTCACAAATCGGTCAAAGGAGAAAGTGACAGTGAACCAGACAGAGCAGTCCATGGCTGCACGAGACAGTGCCCCAATAACACTGCACACAGGAGTGATGTTCAGGAAAGACTGCGGGTAATAATAGAAAGGTAATCTCCTCAGTATAACCTCAGTAATAATGACCATCAGATCGGCAGCTGCCATAAACACCAGGTAACGGTTAGTGCAAGGGGAAACACCACAGTTTTGCCTGGAAAGGAATGTAACTGCTAGCAAATTTACTGTGGGAGACAAATGGGAAAAGAAACAACAAATTATTGATCAGAAATACCCCCTACCCATTCCAGAGAGAAACAACAAGGTTTTACCAACAAATTCCCAAGCACTGTGTGGTTGGGAGTGGTTGGGTGTGAGTGAGTTTGAGTATCAGACTTTAACATTCATTCCAGATTGTCCTCCAGCCCAGTCACTCATGAGATTCTAGAGTTTAGACAGATATTGAGCTCACAGCCACTCCAGGAGAGCAGGAAGGAAGTTTATGATTTCCTTTGGTTGCATGGTAAGGTACAGAACCCCATTAGATTCCTCAATCCCGAGTCAGTTCTGGAACTAGCAATTGGACTGTCAATAATCCAAACTCTCCCCTTCTCCAGAGAAACAGTTATCCCCTGATCCTGTCATTGGCCTTAATCCTGATCGGAGCCATGGCAGGATTAGAAAACAGGTCACCAGAACCTGTGTGAGATTTCAAACACAACTACACCATGTATCTTAAACAAGGGCAGTACAGCAGAGCATGCAGGACTCCCTTCATGACAATGTGGGAGTTTTAGGTTTACTGTGATATTTACACTGTAAATCTACCCACCAACATCTCAATGTGGAGGGACCAGGAGGGCAATCTGTCAACATTTCAATCTCCTGACCAAAGCGTGTGAGGAGGAGAGAATTTCCGGAAGCGATTGTCGATGAAACTTTACAAATCAGAACAAGGCGCAAATTCTTCAATTCCTTTGCTTTGCCAAAAAAAATCAATCTGAGATTGAAAATTCCCTACTGATGCAGCATCCATGACTGTGTGTGTGTGTAAGATAGTTCCAAACCTTTCCCACCCTTTCCCACCCTTTGTGCACAGAAGAGCTTTCTGACATCTCTCCTGAACGCTCTCTGCCCCATTCACAGACTATGATCCTTTGTTCGAAATCTGCAACTAATAGGAAACAGTTCATGTTTTCCTTTTAATATTTTGTTGGACTTCACTCAGATCATCCCTGAACCTTCAAAATTCTTGACCAACCTGGCTTCATGTACATAATGAAATCTGAAGAAGCGCAGCAGGTTTAGAGCATCTGTGGGAGAGAGCACAGAGTTCGGGTCGAGTGACCCTTCTTCAGAACTAACCTGCCTGATCTTTCCTCATACCTTGAAGCCATAACAAACTGGAACAGATGACACAACACTGAGAACAGAAAATGCTGCTGCAGCAGGGAAGTTGGGAGTCTCTGTCAGTGTAGGATTGTACCAAGAATGCTGCTTAGTGAATTGCTGTCACTGTCCCGGGGTCTGGATAAGGCTGACCAGTCAGTGAGCTGGAGGTGTTATTGTTCAAACGGTAAAACCAGAGAGCAGATCAACAGCAGATTAAAGCAAGTTCAATTGTCATAGCGCCATACATGGGATGCCAGTAACAGCAAGGATGGTGTAGAACACCTTCTCCATGTGATCAATTGGTCGATGCATTTTCCTGTGTGAGGTGATCTGTCCCTTCAGGTAGCTGACAAGCTCCTCGTTTGAGACTCTGAGCTGATGCATTCCCAGACGCTGCCTTATACTGTGTGGAAGCTCCTTGGGGAGATCGAGGTGACAGCATTGCTCGGCTTTGTTGCTGTTTTTCACATTTCTGGAAATGAACAAACCCATTACAATAACAAGTGTAATCCTGATTACAGAGGGGGGTTACATGATAATGAAATAACAAAAGCAGAATCTGGAATCTGCCAGCAATAACGCTGTCCACTCAAACACCATGAGCCCTATCCCGAGATCACACCCTATTTCATGATGTGAAGGTGCTGGTGTTTGACTGGGGTGGACACGTTAAACCTGTTGGACTAGAACCTGGTGTTGTGTGATTTTTGACAAATTATTTCAACTGACGCTGCATCGAGACAGTTCATTCCAAGTGTGAACATATGTCTCTGAGCTGTCCTTCTGTACTCTAGGGTAGGAGCAGCCCTCTTTAAACAAGAACACTGAGTCAAATGTGATTCTTCTCACACACTGAATGTGTACATCACTGCGAGGTCAGCATTTACTCCCCATTCCCAATTTTCCGGGATCTGGAGCCCCATGAAGGTTGAAGTAAGGACAACATACTGCCTTTCCTGAGGGAAGGGGTCTCAGTGAACAAGACGAACCTCCAACGATGGGACGTCACTGACCTCCCCCTTACTGTTACTC
>NW_025200587.1:4674-6629 GCF_004010195.1 Chiloscyllium plagiosum | reverse complement strand
TTGAAGTTTAATAACTTGATCAGTACAAAACGAAACTGCACATGACGAAGGCACAGGTCACCTAGAATGATGCCTAATATTCGGTAAGTGGTAATGGCAGGATGAATCAGAAATGAGACAGGGGAGCGGAATTCCACTCATCGTTAATCCAAACGAACAGATTCTGTACAGATTCCTCAGGCATCACCCTTAACTGGAGAGTGTACAGAATTCCTAGGTTCGAATAATGTTTCTTTCCGAGAAATTCGGCAGCACAAAAATACAATGTCTCTCAATGGTTAACTTGTCGGAAAAATATCATGCAGAAAGTATTCAAGGACAAATTAGCTGAAGAGAATGCTGAAGACAGAATATCGAACTTTAATGATAACTGTCTTTCTATCCTTCGTCTACTGAATATTTCCAGACTTTGTTCCAGATTTGTTGATCTTAAGCTTCTACAATAATGGCATCAAGTCAGGGGATCACAGAGAGCTACAGCTCGTGTCAACGGCACTTCGACCATTCACGTCTGTGCCTGTAATAGACAACCAACAAACGAACTTAATCACATTTTTTCAGCGTTGAGCCTTAGCCTTTTCTGTCTTATCATTGCAAGTGCACATCGAAATCTTTCTTAAATCTTGAGCAATTCTTTGTATCTTCCATCCTCACAGACGCTGAGTTTCAGATATCCACCATCCTCTCGTTTACACACTTTGTTCCATACACCTTTTCTACACTTTCGGCAGCTTAGTCTGTCCAACTTCTCTTCACAACTAACACTCTGTTGTCCAGCCATATTCTGGTATATCTCCTGTGTACCTTAGCAATGCTGTCACATCCGACATATAACATGGACTCCTGAACTGCACGCAATGCTATAGTTTTGACCGAATGAACATTTTAGACAGTCCTAGCGAAACCTCCCTGCTCTTACCATAAATGCTTCCAATGATAAGGCAAGTATACCTATATGCATTCTTAATCATTTATCCACCTACATACATACTGTTCGCCTGTTCCCTGTTTTGCACAGTGCTTCCTTGGTCGGAACGTTCACCATGCATCACCTTGCTTTGTTTGTCCTGCATAAGTATATCGTTTCAAAATTATAACATGCATTTTCGGCTGATACAGATAAGTTCTGGTAACAGATAGAACTGAAGTTTTGAATGTACGAGTCAGCCCTGATTTCTATAACTTCATAACTTGGTGTTAGCACTTTCAAGAAAGCTCAACAAGCAGGCTTTCTTGATTTAACACCTTGACACACACTCACCAGGGACACCAACAATTCCCAGAATGGGGTAATAAAATTTCTCAGTAATGTTAAGCATATATTGAACCTGAGGGAATTTTGCTGAAACGCTGTAATTCTCCCTTGCGAACTCCGAGTCCATTAATGTGGCATTCCCGTCTGGGCCATTCCAATTGAGATCCATTTCTGATACACACCACAACAAATAAATGCGTCATAAACATGTCAGCAATTTGCAAATTGCATCTGTGTCAATCAATGAGGGTCTAACCAGATTAATCCCTGCTTGTACCATTAAGTCAGCAGCGTTGGAGCTCTCAGCTTTCTTCAGGACAAACTCAAGTGCTGTTTGAATTTGTCGAAATGGTTCACATATACTCTATCAGGAGATGAGTTTCAGACCACTACCTATCATTGCCTGATAATATGAATCATTTTAGCGACTGAGGTTCGAAAATGATTTACCCGCATTTCGAATATATTGCAAAAGGTGAATCGAACAATTCAGCTTCGGCTCCAGAGGTATAATTAACTTCTCTCCCCTGCCTTGCTATGCCATCCAAATATTTTTTTCTCAGATTCCATAGTTCGAATATTGTAATATGTTGCTTGTAAGTTCCAACCTATGTATTCCTGCTCCTATATACCCTCCCTCTATCTATGGAGTCAACAAATTCTGATCTTTTCAATAACACTAAAGGATGGAGTAATGAAG
>NW_025200587.1:0-4310 GCF_004010195.1 Chiloscyllium plagiosum | reverse complement strand
TTGGAGAGAATCTACAATTGCAGATGCAATCCTTGGTTTTGCCAGTAAACACCAACAAACTGGAACCAGACTGCAAATACAGACATACTCAATAATGAACTGATGTGTACAAATTCAACATGTTTCTTTCGGGGCAAGTTATCAGTGAAACAAATGCAGAATTCCTTACATATCTGGGAATATACAGGAGTGGAAAGAAATGAAGAAGCTAGTCTAAAAGATACAAAAGGAGCAAAACAACAGAGGCCCAATGAAAGTATAGAACATGCAGAGGGATCTCACGGAAAAAATTAAGAGAGCAAAGAGTTTTCAGGTGTCAATGCTGGTGGACAAGATTAGGTACTAACGGAAGATGGCGGAAGAGTTGGAGCTACTCTGCTCAACAATCCCTTTCCCTTTTCTTTACTTTTCTCTCTTCTTCAAAGCTTTTCTGTTCTTCTCCCCACCCCGACCTGGAGACCTGAGACAGGAAGCATAACGAGTGGGCTGAGTTCCAGGGCATCAGCAGAGCAAATCGGGCCGTGTTTCACGGCAGTGTGCAGCAAATTGCAGTATGCCACAGAAGAAAGGGACAAGCACCGGCTGACTCCAATGGCGGAGCGGAGCGAGCATGGGCCAATTCCAGCGGCGGTGCGGAGCGGGCTTGGGTTGCGCTAAGCCGCAGAGCGTGCACGGGCTGAGTCCAACAGCAGAGTGGAGTGAGCACGGGCTGTGGCCAGCCACAGAGCGTGCACAGTCTGAGTGCTGCAGTGGAACAAACACGGGCCGAGGCCTGCAATGGAACACACATGGGCCGAGTTCTGCAGTGGAACAAACACGGGCTAAGGTCTACAGCGGAACAAACACGGGCTGAGTCATGGAATCTTAGGAATGTACAGCACTGAAACAGACTCTTTGGTTCAGCTCGTCCATGCTGACCAGATGTCCCAAACCAATTCGTTCCTACCTGCCAACACCTGAACCATACCCCTCCAAACCCTTCCTATTCATATACCCATCCAGATGCCTTTTAAATGTAGCAATTGTAGAGGCCTCCACCACTTCCTCTGGTACCTCATTCCATACACCTACCACCCTCTGCGTGAAACAGTTGCCCTTTTTGTCTCTTTTATATCTATCCCCTTTTACCCAAAACCTATGCTCTCCAGATCTAGACTCCCCCAACCCAGGGAAAATACTTTGCCTACTTATCCTATCCTTTCCTCTCATGATTTTATAAATCTCTATAAGGCCACCCCTCATCCTCCGACGCTCCATGGAAAACAGTTGCAGTTCATTCAACCTCTCCCTACAGCTCAAATCCTCCAACCCTGGCAACATCTTTGTAAGTCTTTTCTGAACCCTTTCAAGTTTCGCAACATCCTTCCGATAGGAGAAAGACCAGTATTGCATGCAATATTCCAACAGTGGCCTAACCAATGTCCTGCACAGCCGCAAAATGACCTCCTAACTCATATACTCAATACAATGACCAATGAAGGAATCCATACCAAACAACTTCTTCACGATCCTATCTACCTGCAATTCCACTTTCAAGGAGGTATAAAACCTGCGCGCCAAAGTCTCTTTGTTCAGCAACACTCCCGAGGACTTTACCATTAAGTGGATAAGTCCTTCTAAGAAATGCTTTCCAAAAATGCAGCACCTCACATTTATCTCAATTAAACTCCATCTTCCAATTCTAAGCCCATTGGCCCATCCGATCCAGACCACGTTGTAATCTGAGGCAACCTTATTCACTGTCCACTACACTTCCAATTTTTGGTGTAACAGCAAACGTATGGAATAAATGCGGTCCGAATCCTGTGGTGGAACAAACATGGGCCGAGTCCTGCATCGGCATTTTTGCAACTGGTCGATTCCCAGGTCAGCTGCGGTGTGAGTCCTGAAATGATGCCGGCACATGGAGGCAGACTGGGCTCCTGCTCGGGGTGGAACTTAGAAACTTACCATCATTTCTTACTATTCAGGAATTTTTCACTCTTCCGTACTAATTTTTTTTTTGAATTCTGTAAGATTTATACCTAGATACTTGCGCCTATGAGGGCGCCAGTAAAAACAGCTATTGTACAAACTTTTCACTTCACTCCTGTACTTCTGTAACGGATGACATAGAACATCAAAGTATATTTTATTATTAAATCCCAAGATAATGCACTAGTGTAAGATTGAGATCGAAATTCCAAAGGGAAAATGGTGGGTATATTTGGGAACAAAGGGACGATCTGTGCGTGAAGACCGATGATGTTGTTAGAGTCTTAAGTTAATACTTCAAATCTGTACTTATTGGTGAGAAGGAAGATTGAAGGACACATTTAAAGACGATGAACTGTGAAGTTCTGAAACAGTGTAATATGTAAAGCATGGAGATGTTGAATATTTTAGCAGAATTTAACGTGGGCACGGCCTAATGTTGGATGAGTCATATACCAAGTTGGAAGGGGAGATAATGGATGAAATAACTCAATGCTTAAGTTATTTTTGGCTACAGGATATCTGTCGGAGTTCTGGAGTATATCTAATATGAGCTGACACTATACGATGGGTGTAGTTATTGGCCACAGTAATATAGGTCAGTTAGTCAATCATCCATAGTTCGGATATACATCAGAAAAATATTGAAGGAGAAAGTTAATCTCTGTTATGGTGGAACGATAAACGTGGTGCCATTGTTTAGGAAGAGTGGTAAGGAAAAGCCAGGGAACTATAGACCAGTGAGCAGTGGACGTGATCTATATGGACTTCCGTAAGACGTTCGACAAGGTTCCACATAGGAGATTGGTTAGCAAGGTTAGATTTCATGGAATACAGGGAGAACTAGCCATTTGGATATAGAACTGGCTCAAAGGTAGAACACACAGGGTGTTGGTGTAGGGTTGTTTTTCAGAACGGAGGTCTGTGACCAGTGGAGTGCCACAAGAATCTGTGCTGGTTCCACTATTAGTCATCATTTATATAAACAATTTGGACGTGAGCGTAATAGGTATAGTTAGTGAGTTTGCAAATGACACCAAAATTGGAGGTGTAGTGGACAGCAATGAAGGTTACCTCAGATTACAGCGGGATATTGACCAGATGGGCCAATCGGCTGATAAGTGGCAGTTGGAGTTTAATTCAGATAAATGCGAGGCGCTGCATTTTGGGAAGGCAAATCTTAGCAGGACTTATACACTTAATGGCAAGGTCCTAGGGAGTGTTGCTGAACAAAAAAGACCTTGGAGTGCACGTTTATAGCTCATTGAAAGTGGTGCCGCAGGTAGATAGGACAGTGAAGAAGGCGTTTGGTATGCTTTCCTTTATTAGCCACAGTATTGAGTACACGATTTGGGAAGTCATGTTGCGGCTGTACGGTACATTGGCTACATTACTGTTGGAATAGTGCATGCAATTCTGGTCTCCTGCCTATTGGAAGGATGTTGTGAATCTTAAATGCGTTCAGAAAAGATTTATAAAGATGTTGTCAAGTTTCGAGGATTTCAACTATAGGGAGAGGTTGAATAGGCTGGGGCTGATTTCCTTGGAGCGTCGGAGGCTGACCGGTGACTTTAAAGAGGTTTATAAAATCATGAGGGACATTGACAGGATAAATAGACAATGTCCCTTGGATGGGGGAGTCCAGAACAGGATAAATAGACAATGTCCCTTGGATGGGGGAGTCCAGAAGTAGTGGGCATGGGTTTAGGATTGGAGGGGAAAGATAAAATAGACCTAAGGGGTAACTTCGTTTTCACAAAGAGGGTGGAACGAGTATGGAATGAGCTGCCAGAAGATGTGCCTGGTAGAATTGCGAAAGTTAAAATGCATCCAGATGGCTATGTTAATAGGAAGGGTTTGGAAGTACATGGGCTGCGGCTGGCAGATGGGACTAGATTGGGTTGGAACATCTGACTGGAATGGACGAGTTGGACCGAAGGGTCTGTTTCCCTGCTGTACATCTCTAGGATTGTATGGCTCCATTTAACCCAGGAGTACACTATCAGCATCAAAGAGTTTATTGAAATTACATCGATGGGAAGAAAACCTCTAAAAATCCAAAAATGTGTTCCCTGAACATTTGTTCCATTCTGCCTTGAACATGACAGCCCTGAAAAGGGCTTCATCCAAGAAGTCGACTTCTCAACCTTCTGATGCTGCCAGCCTCCTGCTTGTCTTCGTTGAACATGTACAAACATTAGTAATTAATTGCATACACTGACAATTAAGCTAATCACGTGACTTCATGGATTTTGCATGGACATGCTTTTGGTCAACCACTGATGCTCCATGGATCTCATAATATTTCCTAAACTCTCTTATCTTCCTCTTTGGGT
>NW_025200586.1:0-6628 GCF_004010195.1 Chiloscyllium plagiosum | reverse complement strand
GAGGAGAGGCAACACTACATAAGTGCTGCACAATTGCAGGGATAATTCTACTGGCGTGCTGTATTGTTGGAGAGGCAAGACTGAGGGAACAACGTACTAGTCTAAGGTCAGGACTGGGACTCCAGCAATGAGGGTCAGTAGTGAGGAAGTGATGCCTGGAGCGCCCAACTCATGGGGAACACTGATACCTGCTGCAAAAAGCATTGACTGGATTTATCAGCGTTCAGATCAGAGTGGCGCTGGAAAAGCACAGCAGGTCAGGCAGCATCCGAGGAGCAGGAGAATCGACGTTTCGGGCAAAAGCCCTTCATCAGGAATGGAAGCAGGAAGCCTCCGGGGTGGCAGTGAGACTGGGACGGACGGTGAGAGATTAATCAGTGAGACTGGGACGGACGGTGAGAGATTAATCAGTGAGACTGGGACGGACGGTGAGAGATTAATCAGTGAGACTGGGACGGACGGTGAGAGATTAATCAGTGAGACTGGGACGGACGGTGAGAGATTAATCAGTGAGACTGGGACGGACGGTGAGAGATTAATCAGTGAGACTGGGACGGACAGTGAGAGATTAATCAGTGAGACTGGGACGGACGGTGAGAGATTAATCAGTGAGACTGGGACGGACGGTGAGAGATTAATCAGTGAGACTGGGACGGACGGTGAGAGATTAATCAGTGAGACTGGGACGGACGGTGAGAGATTAATCAGTGAGACTGGGACGGACGGTGAGAGATTAATCAGTGAGACTGGGACGGACGGTGAGAGATTAATCAGTGAGACTGGGACGGACGGTGAGAGATTAATCAGTGAGACTGGGACGGACGGTGAGAGATTAATCAGTGAGACTGGGACGGACAGTGAGAGATTAATCAGTGAGACTGGGACGGACGGTGAGAGATTAATCAGTGAGACTGGGACGGACGGTGAGAGATTAATCAGTGAGACTGGGACGGACGGTGAGAGATTAATCAGTGAGACTGGGACGGACGGTGAGAGATTAATCAGTGAGACTGGGACGGACGGTGAGAGATTAATCAGTGAGACTGGGACGGACGGTGAGAGATTAATCAGTGAGACTGGGACGGACGGTGAGAGATTAATCAGTGAGACTGGGACGGACGGTGAGAGATTAATCAGTGAGACTGGGACGGACAGTGAGAGATTAATCAGTGAGACTGGGACTGACAGTGAGAGATTAATCAGTGAGACTGGGACGGACGGAGAGAGATTAATCAGTGAGACTGGGACGGACAGTGAGAGATTAATCAGTGAGACTGGGATGGACGGTGAGAGATTAATCAGTGAGACTGGGACCAGCAGTGAACGACTTTTCAGTGAGTCTGCCGCAGTGTCTGGATGACGGTCTTTAGAGCCAATGTTTGCGAATTAATTTCTCGCCTTAACATCTCATCGAAGCAACTAAGTGAATGGCCTTTGGACATTTTCTCTTGTATTCACTGGGTGAGCTCCCCTTGTGTCCTAATACACTACCTGACAGCGCATCGGTGCATGAGTTGGATCGAAGGAATTGAATAAAACATGAAAATATTTCATTCCTTACTTGAAACAGAATATAGATGGTCGAGTATGTGTATAGGTTAGCTCTCTGAGCTGGTAGGTTTGATTTCAGATGTTTCGTCACCATGACGAGGTAACATTATCAGTGAGAGTCTCTGCTGAAGCGCTGGTGGTTTGTCCTGCCTCTCTATTTATAGGGCTGGACTTTTAAGGTGGGTGATGTCATTTCCAGTTCCTGTTTAGTCTTCCATCTGTCGTAGGTTGAAGCTGTATACCTGCACAAAGGTGTCCGTTGCCTCCGAGTTGGAGTTTCTGACACTGTGTGGAAATTGTTAGATGGGGTCAGAGGGTGGAGTCGGGGGAAAGTGATCTGAACACTTTCGGCAGACACCCACATCTCCTTTAGGCTCGGTATTTACGACTTGCTCAGTGGTGAGACATGGCAATGTGACTGACGCAGACAAGGGCAAAAAAGGTAGAAGTGGGAGAGATTTGGATCTTGCATTTGACAAGGGAGTCAGAGGTCCCTGCAGTTTGGAACAGCCTGAAGGTGTATGAGCAAACAGACCATGGCATCATGAGTAGCCAAGTGGTGTAGCCAACCGTGGATTAATAGTCCAATACTCTCATTGTATTGTCAAGGGGATTGACACAAGTCTTGACTGCTGGGATTGGGAGTCCAGAAGATTATGTTGCCAAGGTTTGGGTCTGCACAGGAACGAGCAGTGGGGTCGGGGGAGGTAGGCGGGGGACATGATCTTAATGGTCATGATCCACATGGATACCAACAACAAGGCAGGAGTAGGAAGCAAGTTCTGATCAGGGGTTATGTGCAGCTAGGGGCTACCGTAGGAAGCAGAAACACTCAGGTGGATTATTACATTCATTGGGTACATGCTATGAAATCGTTAAATGTGTGGCACAAAGACTGATGTGCAAGAAATAAGTTTCAATTAAAAGGGCAATAGCACCAGTATAGGAGTTATCCCATTGGAAAAATTATCACCCGAACCATGCTGAGACCAGTATGCTGACAAGTTGTACAACAAGAGCTTAAGAAAGGGCTTTAAACTAAACAGAGGTGGGGAAACTGGAGGATTACATTGGGTCAGATGTAATAAATGAAAGGGAAAGGACAATGCCATTGAGCACAGCAGAGATATCAGTAAAGATAACGAGAGTGTGGTAAGAATTGTTCAAAGACTATGTAAAGACTCTGCATCTGAAAGCACACAGCATTTGTAACATAACAGAAAAATGATTATCCATTCATTCGTGGGATGTGGGTATTGCTGGCCAGCATTTATTGCTTATCCCTCGTTGCCCCTTGAGAAGGTGGGGGTGAGCTGCCTTCTTGAACCGCTGCAGTCCACCTGCTTTGGGTCGACCCACAATGCCATCAGGGAGGGAATTCCGGAATTTTGAGCCAGCGACAGTGAGGAACGGCGATCTATTTCCAAATCAGGATGGGGGTTAACTGGCTTGGAGGGGAACTTGATGGTGCTGGTGTACCCATGTATCTGCTGCCCTTGACCTTCCAGATGGAAGTGGTCATGGGTTTGGAAGGTGCTGTCTGAAGATCTGGTGAATTACTGCAGCACATCTTGTCTATTGTACACACTGCTGCTCCTGAGCTTCGGTGGGGGAGAAAGTGGATACTTGTGCATGTAGTGCCAATCAAGTGGGCTGCTTTGCCCGAGATGGTGCCAAGCTTTTGAGTGTTATTGGAGCTGCACCCATCCAGGCAAATGGAGACTGACTTATACTTTCATCCTAATCGAAGCAGGAGTAGGCCATTCGGCCCATCGGGCCTGCTCCACCATTCATTAAGATCATGGCTGATCTATCCACCATCTCAGCCCCTCCAAACTGCAGTATCCCCATAACCCTTAATTCCCCAACCATGCAACAAACCCATCCAACTGTGTCTTGAATATATTGAACAAAGCTGCCTCTACTGCTCCATTGGGCAGAGAATGCCAGAGATTCACTACTCTCTGGAAAAAGCATATCCTCCTCATCTCTGTCCTAAATCTACTCCCCCTCATCTTGAGGTCATATCCCCTAGGCCTAGCCCCACCCACCAGCAATCCCAAACACAGGCTCTGAAGACCTTCCTCCAGACACTGCTGCAGACTCACTGATTAATCTCTCTGTCCATCCCAATCTCACTGATTAATCTCTCACCGTCCGTCCCAGTCTCACTGATTAATCTCTCACCATCCGTCCCAGTCTCACTGATTAATCCCTCACCGTCCATCCCAGTCTCACCGATTAATCTCTCACTGTTCGTCCCATTCTCACTGATTAATCTCTCACCGTACATCCCTGTCTCACCGATTAATCTCTCACTGTTCGTCCCAGCCTCACCGATTAATCTCTCACTGTTCGTCCCAGCCTCACTGATTAATCTCTCACAGTCCGTCCCAGTCTCACCGATTAATCTCTCACTGTCCATCCCAGTCTCACTGATTAATCTCTCACAGTCCGTCCCAGTCTCACTGATGAATCTCTCACTGTCCGTCCCAGTCTCACCGATTAATCTCTCACTGTTCATCCCAGCCTCACTGATTAATCTCTCACTGTCCGTCCCAACCTCACTGATTAATCTCTCACTGTCCGTCCCAGTCTCACTGATTAATCTCTCACAGTCCGTCCCAGTCTCACTGATTAATCTCTCACTGTCCGTCCCAGTCTCACTGATTAATCTCTCACTGTACGTCCCAGTCTCACTGATTAATCTCTCACTATACGTCCCAGTCTCACTGATTAATCTCTCACTGTACGTCCCAGTCTCACTGATTAATCTCTCACTGTCTTACCTATCCCTTTCATAATTTTATATGTATCCTATAAGATCCCCTGTCATTCTTCTAAATCCTTGCGAGTGCAGTCCCAGGTGGCTCGACCGCTCCTCATAGGTTAACCCCGTCATCTCCAGAATCAACCTGGTGAACCTCCTCTTCACCACCTCCAAAGCTGTAAGGGGACCAGAGATGTGAACAATACTCCAGGTGCGGCCTCACCACCACCTTGCACATGGCAGACACTCTTTCGGATGTCAGGAGGTGCCTTACTTTCTGTAGTATTCCCAGCCTCTGACCTGCTGTTGTAGCCACTGTGTTTATGTGGTGAGCCCAGTTGAGTTTTTGATCAACTATAACCCCGCAGAATGGTGACAGTGGGGGATTTAGTGATGGTAATGCCATTGCATGTCAAGGGGCAGCAGTTAGATTGTCTCTTATTGGTGATGGTCATAGCCTGGCATTTGTGTGGCGTGAGCGTTACTTGCCACTTGACAGCCCAAGCCGGGATATTGTCCAGATCTTGTTACACTTGGACATGGACTGCTTCAGTATCTGAGAAGGCGTGAACGGTGCTGAACCTTCTGCAAACATCAGCGAACATCCCCACCTCTGACCTTATGACGGAAGGTAAGTCATTGATGAAGCAGGTTGGGTCTTGGACACTACCCTGAGGAACTCCTGCAGAGATGTCTTGGAGTTGAGATACCTGACCTCCAACAACCACAACCATCTTCCCGTGTGTCCAACCACCAGAGTTTGCCCCCTGATACCCATTGATTACCCAGTTTTGCTCAGGCTCCTTGATGCCACACTCGGTCGAATGCAGCCTTGGTGTCAAAGGCTGTCCCTCTCCCCTCCCCTCTGGAATACAGCCCTTTTGTCCATGTTTGTACCAAGGCTGTGATGGTGTCAGGAGCTGAGTGACCCTGGCAGCATCCAAACTGGGCGTCACTGAGCAGGTTATTGCTGAGCAGTAGCTGCTTGATAGCTCTGTTGATGACACCTTCCATCACCTTTCTAATGACTGAGTGCAGGCTGATGGGGAATGTTTCTGCTTTTTATATATAGCACATATTTAGGACATTTTCGACATTTGCCGGTGTTGTAACTGTACTGGAACAGCTTGGCTAGGGGAGCGGCAAATTCTGGAGCATAAGCCTTCACTACTATAGCCAGGATGTTGTTGGGGCCCTTAGCCTTTGCAGTATCCAATGTCTCCAATCGTTTCTTGATATCATGGGGAGTGAATAGATTTGGCTGAAGACTGAAGTCTGTCATGCTGGCTGGAGTTGTTGTGGAAGCTTCAGCTTTATCTTTTTTTGTAGATTATATTACAGTG
The DNA here is from genome assembly GCF_004010195.1 of Chiloscyllium plagiosum. NCBI lineage: Eukaryota > Metazoa > Chordata > Chondrichthyes > Orectolobiformes > Hemiscylliidae > Chiloscyllium > Chiloscyllium plagiosum. Next base: position 964 of record NW_025200586.1, on the reverse strand, counting down.
TGGAAACAGGCCCTTCGGCCCAACAAGTCCACACCGACCCGCCGAAACGAAACCCACCCATACCCCTACATTTACCCCTTACCTAACACTACGGGCAATTTAGTATAGCCAATTCACGTAACCTGCACATCTTTGGACTGTGGGAGGAAACCGGAGCACCCGGAGGAAACCCACGCAGACACGGGGAGAACGTGCAAACTCCACACAGTCAGTCGCCTGAGGCGGGAATTGAACCCGGGTCTCTGGCGCTGTGAGGCAGCAGTGCTAACCACTGTGCCACCGTGCTGGGCTCTTCCATCTTTGAGACTGGGGATGGCGGTGGAAGCTCCTCCTCCATTGAGTTGTTTAGTCACCCACCACCATTCACAACTGGATGTGGCAGGAGTGCAGAGCTTAAGTCTGATCGTTGATCATGGGATCGCTCAGCTCTGTCTAGAACTTGCTGCGAATGTTGTTTGCCATGCAAGTAATCCTGCATTCCTGAAGAAGGGCTTATGCCCGAAACGTCGATTCTCCTGTTCCCTGGATGCTGCCTGACCTGCTGCGTTTTTCCAGCAACACATTTTCAGCTCTGATCTCCAGCATCTGCAGCCCTCACTTTCTCCTCCATGCAAGTAAACCTGTTTGGTAGCTTCAACAGGTTGGTACCTCATTTTCAAACAGGGCCTCCTGCACCCCCTCCGTTGAAACAGGGTTGATCCCTTGGCTTGATGGTAGTGGTTGAGTGGGCGATATGCTAAGCCATGAGGTTACAGATTGTGTGAAGTACAATTCTGCTGCTTGTTGGTGGCTCTCATGGATGCCCAGTCTTGAGTTGTTAGACCTGTTCGAAGTCTGTCCCATTAGCATGGTGATTGTGCCACACAACACAATGGAGGGTATGCTCAATGTGAAGGCAAGTCTCCACAAGGTGGTCACTATTACTGAAACTGACATGGACAGCTGGCAGATTGGGAAGGATGAG
>NW_025200585.1:4466-6628 GCF_004010195.1 Chiloscyllium plagiosum | reverse complement strand
AATATCCACCTAACTCCTCTTCAAATACTTTCAATCATCTTGCTCCCCAACCTTCTTGAGAAGTGAAACCTTACATTCAAATATCGCCTGTTTGAAGAAAACACTTGCTGCTCCAATATCATTGGCCTATTGATATGGACAAAAGAGGTTGTCACAAGGGTTCAGGTAAAAATGACTAGTCCCGACATCAAGGCAGTGGTTGACTTCTATTGACATAAGGGAGCTTAACAAAAGTGGACCTAATGGGAATCAGAGTAGATCCTCCAGTATTTGGAGTCAAACATGGCACAAAGAAAAATGTTCATCATCTCCGTCCTGGGTCACCTCTGTGCGAGATCCTCAGGGAAGCTTCCCCTTCGCAAACATCTTCAGCTGCGTCATCAAGTCTCCCCATGCCAATCCTCTCCACCATAAGATCAGAAGTGGGGATGGTCACTGAAGATTCCACAATGTTCAGAACATTTTGTCCCCCGTTTGCTCCTGAACTGGTCTGTGTCCGTGTGTAGCAGATCCAGACTCCATTGAGACTTGTGCTGCTCAAGTATCCGTAATATTCATGTAACATCATTGCCGGACACTGCACATTGCCACAGTAAAACAAGAGTATTTTCAGCATCTCACGCTGAATGGGAAGCCATTCAGCTCACTGACACTATTGGAGATGAACTGGGACAGCCCATTACTCAGGAAGAGAAGGGGTCTCGTGAGATGGGCCACACCAAAGCCCCTCAAAAAATGTAACATCGATAACCTGGACTCTCATGTCTTTTTTTTAAATTTTCAAGCAAATGTAAAGTGTTTGTGCCATATGCAATGTGATTGGTCAAACACCTCTGTGTGAAACAGAAGAATATCTATTTAAACACAAAAGAGAAAATGAAACCAAAGAAAGAGGAGTTTAGAATAACGTAATTCTATTGGCCAAGTTAACAGAATAATAGATCTCAGAAGTATTACTAATGAACTGTTCCAGTATAGGGAAATCCCATAAACACAGCCCCTAACAGAAAAGAATATTCAGACACAGATTGACAAAAACATTTCTCCAAACCAGGTATTAAAAACAGCATCAAGAGAAATTTCAGAGAGGGTAGCAGCCAGGAAACATTCACTGAAGCTTCCAACTCTGTGGAGATCCCTATAGTTTCTGATGTTGCTGAGAAACCAAAACCGAGAGATCCTAATCTGTGAGAGCTGGCCACACCCATTCAGGCTGCATTAAAATTAACCTAGGGCCTCCTTCGCTGTTTACTCAAGTGGTCTTAACTAGCCAGCTTGGTAACGATCGTTCAATCTCTCTCTTAAAAGAAACCAGGACAAAATAACCTCTTAAAGCTGCAGCATTGTCACACTAGTCAGTACAATGAGCTGTCAAACAAGAACCAGGGGTAACCAGTCAGGCCCTTGGCACTGTCCGTTTGGACGAGGTTGAAGCTAATCACTCCCATGAGTCACTTATACAGGAACAGAAGGAGCCATTCCCACCTCAATGCACTTACACGTGGGCAGAATGAGGTAATTTATACTGATCCCTGATGAATATCTTGTGCCCAAAACGACGGTTCTCCTGTTGAAGGATGCTGTCTCACCTGCTGTACTTTTCCTGCAATTGACGGTCTACTCCGATCTCCAGCATGGGCAGTCTTACATATCTCCTAATTGATGCTCTAACTTGATGATCAAGTGGAGCAGAGGCTGCACAGACGGACTGCTCCACGTTGTTCCTCTTGGCTCCATTGCTTATGATAAACACGTGGGACTTTAACGTGTTTTTCTAGTGGTGAGCAGAGAAACCATATGTCTTGTGTGATGTCTCAAGAAGGCATCTTCCATCTCTGAGAAGACAGCCTGGTGTTCTCTATGTAGGGCGGAAGCTGGTGGGAATGGCTACCTCTTTCAGATGGAAGGTATTGTGGCTGCTGTTGGGGATTGTGAGCAACATGACGTCCATTGCAGGTTTACACACTGACTGCACAATAACATGAGGAGCGTTAATTTAGGCATATAAAATATTAGGAAAGTCACGTTAGACTGATGAATGGACTCTCTGAGTTCAAATAATGGTGATCTTGTTCATATTGATCTTGTCTAGTGCACGTCCTGTTCAGTGAAACCTGTATGCCTTCCACTGCCCAAGTCTATTTCCACACAATGATCTGTCT
>NW_025200585.1:0-2736 GCF_004010195.1 Chiloscyllium plagiosum | reverse complement strand
AACCCACATATTAAACATTACAATCTCAAGACTATACAGTCTCTATCTTCCCCGCTGTGTTCACTCTTTCAGCTGCTGATCTCCCTAGGTCATTTTTTTACATTGCAAATAGGTTTGCACGAACAGGTGTCTTTGATACAGAGTGTTTGAGATGGTCATTTCGCACTCCTGCTCTACAGCAGCTGCTCTACTGTTGGATGGCAGTAGCTCTCCCTCCAGTGTTCAAAATGATGGGTTTATATACTCCCCATGATACAATAATTCTCATAATTTGATTGCTGTCCAGGTGTCCAAACACTAATATTCAAATTCTGTTCGTTTCTGGTATGCTGAGCGTTATTTAAACTATTTGGTTGCATTTGAATGGCTGTCAAATGCAACCAAAACTCAGGAATCCATTTCTCAGCTAATGGTGACATGTTGTACAGTGTGACCTTCAGCTGGCATCTGTGGCTTTAATTTCTATTCGGCAAAACCCGTTCTGTTTTAAAGTACCCTACATGTTTTTGTCTTCGTAACATCTCCCCGCTTCAGAAAATAAAATGAACCACCAGAATGAAAACATGGCTACATTTCTTTTCCCCTAATTCTTAATCCCAATTTTATGAAATACAAAAGTACTAATCTCAGTTATATCATTCAGACTAATTCTGCACACCAATACAACACTGGAATAAGTCAAATCTTATCTGCACTGCTTTCCTTTCAATCCGCCTAAACACATCTGCTAGCACATTGTCGGAGCCACAGCATGTACATTTTGTGAGTTTAAAGTCGGTGTGATAAGACTCCAATTAAATAGTCTCATATTCTGGTCTTTAATTATTCAAAAGAGAGAGATTTGTCGTTGTCCACAACTATCTCCGACAAATTGTTTGTCATATACACATTAAAATATTGTCAGGGCAGTGTGAAACTTCATAATTCTTGTTCAATAATGGAGATTTTGTATATTTTTTTTTGGTGGATATTGATTTTTTTTCGACAACTAGCCAATTAGCCATTCGATTCCATCATCCTCTTTCTGTATCAATACATCTCCGAGCCCTATATCCCGAGCATCAAACACAATTTTCATAGGATTTCAAAATATTTGGTGCAGCTAAAACTGGTGTGGTGATTAATCCTACTTTAAAATTCTCACATGCCTCCTGGCATTGTTCTGTCCAACACAATTCCGTGTCCTTCTTCAGTAAATCCATCAGTGGTGTCAAGACGCTGCTGACGTTTGCAACAAACGTCCGATAGAATCCACTCAGTTGCAAAAAACCGAAGCCCCTCTTTCTTCGAGGAGGGTCGTGGAAATTCCTCAAAACTCTTCGTCTTTGTGTTCTATGGGGTCAACCTTCCATGTCCAATATAATGTCCCAAGAACATTACCTTCGTGAATTCTGTTTTTTTTTTAAGTTTATTACCAAGTTTGCTTCTTGTCATCGTTCAACATGCTCTGCCAGCTGTAACATGTGGGCTTTCAATCGCTTGCTAAAGATCACTACATCATACAGATAAGCTGCACAATTTGTCCATATGGCCACACCTCTGTTATTGAGTCTTAAATGTCGCTGGTGTATTATTCATCCTTTTTTTGTCATCTCCGGTATCTTTATCAGATAGTTTAACTGACTCCACATTTTTTTTTATTTGAAAGGGCCACTAAACTCGGCTTTGAAGGGATTTCTTACCACTGGTGGCAATACGAATAGGTCATCCCCACGGGAAATCGTCAAAGATTCCGAGTTTTTATCTGCCACTTGCATCACTCTATACTGTGCCCACTTCAGGTGCTGTTGAGCTCACTCACCTACTCCATCAAATCTCTCCCTCACCTCAGATACATAATCCGACTTTGGTCCAGTCAATTTATATTTCATTAATTTCAAAGGACCTCTCACTTCATGAACGAATATTAATTCAAAGCAAGTAAAGTGAGTAGATTTATTTGGAGCATCTCTAATGGCAAACAATTTAATGAGACACCTTTATCCCAATCATTCGGCTACTCCTGACAGTACGCTGTTAACATGGTCCTCAGTGTGTGATGCTAACTTTCCAAGGCTCTCTGGGATTCAGGATGGTACGCACTTGATTTCAAGTGCTGTATGCGTAAGCTATCCATGATTCCGAAAACAGTTGAGCAGTAAACTGAGACCCTAAGTCTGACTGAATCTCTCTGGGCATTCCACAGTGAGTAAAGAAAACTACCAACCCCTCCACCTCCCTTTTTGCCTTAACACACCAATAATGGAATTGCCTCTGGAAATCTGGTAGGCACATCCATTGTGGGCAGCAGATATTGGTTTCCACTTTTACTTTAGAAAGGAGAGCGACACAATTAACCATAATCTATGTGAAAGTTTCTTTGAATGCAGGAATTGGCAACAAAGGTGCTGGTTTTATTACTGCCTATGACTTACCTATCATTTGGTATGTATGTCACATACAACAAAAATTAACAGCGTCCTTGTGCATTCCAGGCCACTATAAATGCTTCGGGACCTTAGCCTGAGTCTTCAATACACCTCGGTGGAGAACGTGAGGACTGCAGATGCTGGAGTTCAGAGCTGAAAAATGTGCTGCTGGAAAGGCGCAGCAGGTCAGGCAGCATCCAAGGAGCACGAGAGTCGATGTTTCGGGCATAAGCCTGATTCGTGAAGAAGGGCTTATGCCCGAAACGTCGACTCTCCAGCTCCTTGGATGCTGCCTGACCTGCTGCGCTTTTCCAGCAACGCATTTTTC
>NW_025200584.1:5660-6628 GCF_004010195.1 Chiloscyllium plagiosum | reverse complement strand
GCAGCATCGTGCCCACATCCCAATAAATACCTACTCTGCAGCAGCGTGCTCACATCCCAATAAATACCAGCCCAGGCTGCAACATGCCCAATTCCCAATAAATACCTACCCTGGCGGCAACATGCCCACATCCCAATAAATACCAGACCTGGCAGCATCGTGCCCACATCCCAATAAATACCAAACCTGGCAGGATCGTGCCCACATCCTAATAAATACCAGCCCTGGCAGCATCGTGCCCACATCCTAATAAATACCTACCCTGGCGGCAACATGCCCACATCCCAATAAATACCAGACCTGGCAGAATCGTGCCCACATCCCAATAAATACCAGCCCTGGCAGCAACATGCCCACATCACAATAAATACCAGCCTTGGCAGCTACGTGTCCACATCCCAATAAATACCAGCCCTGGCAGCATCGTGCCCACATCCCAATAAATACCGACTCTGGCAGCATCGTGCCCACATCCCAATAAATACCTGCCCTGGCAGCATCGTGCCCACATCCCAATAAATACCAGACCTGGCAGCAACATCCCAAATTACCAATAAATACCAGCCTTGGCAGCAACGTGCCCATATCCCAATAAATACCTACTCTGGCAGCATCGTGCCCACATCCCAATAAATACCAGCTCAAGCAGCATCGTGCCCAATTCCCAATAAATACCAGCCCTGGCAGCAACGTGCCCTCATCCCAATAAATACCTACCCTGGCAGCAACATGCCTACATCCCAATGAATACCAGCTCAAGCAGCATCGTGCCCACATCCAAATAAATACCAGACCTGGCAGCAACACGCCCACATCCAAATAAATACCAGCCCTGGCATCAGCGTGCCCAGGTCTCAATAAATACCTGCCCTAGCAGCATCGTGTGCATATCCCAATAAATACCAGCCTTAGCAGCATCGTGTCCATATCCCAATAAATATCAGCCCTACCGCAACCGGGCCCACATC
>NW_025200584.1:5390-5618 GCF_004010195.1 Chiloscyllium plagiosum | reverse complement strand
CTGGCAGCATCGTGCCCACATCCCAATAAATACCAGCCCTGGCAGCAACGTGCCCACATCCCAGTAAATAACAGCCCTGGCAGCAACGTGCCCACGTCTCAATAAATACCTGCCTTAGCAGCAACGTGCCCACTTCCCAATAAATACCTACTCTAGCAGCATCGTGCCCACATCCCAATAAATACCAGCCCTAGCAGCATCGTGCCCACATCCCAACAAATACCAGCT
>NW_025200584.1:3256-4833 GCF_004010195.1 Chiloscyllium plagiosum | reverse complement strand
GAAACTTTATTGCTGGAACAGCACAGCAGGTCAGGCAGCATCCAGGGAACAGGAGATTCGACGTTTCAGGCACAGGCCCTTCTTCAGGAATGAGCAGAGAGTGTTCAGCAGGAGAAGATAAAAGGTAGGGAGGAGGGAAACGTCGAATCTCCTGTTCCTTGGATGCTGCCTGACCTGCTGTGCTGTTCCAGCAATAAAGTTTCAACCAATTAACACCTCCCCTGGCAGCAACATGCCCACGTCTCAATAAATAAAAGCCCTGGCAGCAACATGCCAAATTCTCAATAAGTACCAGCCCTGGCAGCATCGTGCCCACATCCCAATAAATACCAGCCCAGGCTGCAACGTGCCCACATCCCAATAAATACCAGCCCTGGCAGCATCGTGCCCATATCACAATAAATACCTACTCTGGCAGCATCGTGCCCACAACCCAATAAATACCTACTCTGGCAGCATCGTGCCCACATCCCAATAAATACCTACTCTGGCAGCATCGTGCCCACATCCCAATAAATACCAGCCCTGGCAGCAACATGCCAAATTTCCAATTAGTACCTGCCCTGGCAGCATCGTGCCAACATCCCAATAAATACCAGACCTGGCAGCAACATGCCAAATTACCAATAAATACCAGCCTTGGCAGCATCGTGCCCACATCCCAATAAATACCAGCTCAAGCAGCATCGTGCCCAATTCCCAATAAATACCAGCCTTGGCAGCAACGTGCCCTCATCCCAATAAATACCTACCCTGGCAGCAACATGCCCACATCCCAATGAATACCAGCTCAAGCAGCATCGTGCCCACATCCAAATAATTACCAGACCTGGCAGCAACATGCCAAATTACCAATAAATACCAGCCTTGGCAGCAACGTGCCCAAATCCCAATAAATACCTGGCATGGCAGCAACGTGCCCACATCCCAATAAATACCAGCTCAAGCAGCATCGTGCCCACATCCCAATAAATACCAGCACAGGCTGCAACATGCCCACATCCCAATAAATACCTACCCTGGCGGCAACATGCCCACATCCCAATAAATACCAGACCTGGCAGCATCGTGCCCACATCCTAATAAATACCAGCCCTGGCAGCAACATGCCCACATCCGAATGAATACCAGACCTGGCAGCATCGTGCCCACATCCTAATAAATACAAGCCCTGGCAGCATCGTGCCCACATCCTAATAAATACCTGCGCTGGCAGCAACATGCCCACATCCCAATAAATACCAGCCCTGGCAGCAACGTGCCCACATCCCAGTAAATACCTACCCTGGCAGCATCGTGCCCACATCCCAATACGTACCAGCCCTGGCAGTAACGTGCCCACATCCCAATAAATACCTGCCCTGGCAGCAACATGCCAACATCCCAATGGATACCAGCCCTGGCACCAACATGTGCATATCCCAAAAAGTACCAGCCTAAGCAGCATCGTGTCCATATCCCAATAGATATCAGCCCCAGCAGCATCGTGCCCACATCTCAATAAATACCAGCCCTGGCAGCAACGTGCCCACATCCCAATAAATAACAGCCCTGGCAGCAACGTGCCCACGTCTCAA
>NW_025200584.1:0-2288 GCF_004010195.1 Chiloscyllium plagiosum | reverse complement strand
GCCCTAGCATCATCGTGCCCACATCCCAATAAATACCTGGCATGGCAGCAACGTGCCCACATCCCAATAAATACCAGCCCTGGCAGAATCGTGCCCATATCCCAATAAATACCTACTCTGTCAGCATCGTGCCCACATCCCAATAAATACCAGCCCAGGCTGCAACATGCGCACATCCCAATAAATACCTACCCTGGCGGCAACATGCCCACATCCCAATAAATACCAGACCTGGCAGCATCGTGCCCACATCCCAATAAATACCAGCCCTGGCAGCAACATGCACACATCCCAATAAATACCAGACCTGGTAGCATCGTGCCCACATCCCAACAAATACCAACCCTGGCGGCAACATGCCCACATCCCAATAAATACCAGACCTGGTAGCATCGTGCCCACATCCCAATAAATACCAGACCTGGCAGCATCGTGCCAACATCCTAATAAATACATGGCCTGGCAGCAACCTGCCCACATCCCAATAAATACCAGACCTGGCAGCATCGTGCCAACATCCTAATAAATACATGGCCTGGCAGCATCGTGCCAACATCCTAATAAATACATGCCCTGGCAGCAACCTGCCCACATCCCAATAAATACCAGCCCTGGCAGCAACGTGCCCACATCCCAGTAAATACCAACCCAGGCAGCATCGTGCCCACATCCCAATAAATACCAGCCCTGGCAGCAACGTGCCCACATCACAGTAAATACCTACCCTGGCAGCAACGTGCCCACATTCCAATAAATACCTGCCCTGGCAGCAACATGCCAACATCCCAATAGATACCAGCCCAGGCAGCAACATGCCCACATCCAAATAAATACCAGCCCTAGCAGCATCGTGCCCACATCCCATTAAATACCAGCCATGGAAGCATCATGCCCACATCCCAATAAATACCAGCCCTGGCAGCAACACGCCCACATCCAAATAAATACCTGCCCTCGCAGCATCGTGCCCACATCCCAATAAATACCAGACCTGGCAGCAACATGCCCACATCCCAGTAAATCCCTGCCCTGGCAGCAACGTGCCCACATCCCAATAAACACCTACCCTGGCAACAATATGCCCACATCCCTGGAAATACCAGCCCTGGCAGCAACGTGCCCACATCCCAAGAAATACCTACCCTGGCAGCAACGTGCCCACATCCCAATAAATACCTACTCTGGCAGCATCGTGCCCACATCCCAATAAACACCTACCCTGGCAGCAATATGCCCACATCCCTGGAAATACCAGCCCTGGCAGCAACGTGCCCACATCCCAAGAAATACCTACCCTGGCAGCATCGTGCCCACATCCCAATAAATACCAGCCCTGGCAGCGTCGTGCCACATCCCAAAAAATACCAGCCCTGGCAGCAACATGCCCACATCCCAATACATACCTCCCCTGGCAGCATCGTGCCCACATCCCCAATAAATACCTGCCCTGGCAGCAACGTTCCTACATCCCAATAAATACCTACTCTGGCAGCAACGTGCCCACATCCCAATAAATACCAGACCTGGCAGCAACGTGCCCACATCCCAATAAATACCAGACCTGGCAGCATCGTGCCCACATCCTTATAAATACCAGTCCTGGCAGCATCGTGCCCACATCCCAATAAATACCAGCCCTGGCAGCAACGTGCCCACATCCGAGTAAATCCCAGCGCCCTGGCAGCAACGTGCCCACATCCGAGTAAATCCCAGCCCTGGTAGCGACGGGCCCACATCCAAATAAACACCTACCCTGGCAGGTAGCGACGGGCCCACATCCAAATAAACACCTACCCTGGCAGCAACATGCCCACATCCCAATAAACACTAGCCCTGGCAGCAACGTGCCCACATCCCAATAAATACCAGCCCTGTCAGCAACATGTCCACATCCCAATAAATACCAGCCCTGGCAGCAACGTTCCCACATCCCAATAAATACCTCCCCTGGCAGCAACATGCCAAATTCCCAGTAAATACCAGTCCTGGCAGCAACGTGCCCACATCCGAATTAACACCTCCCCTGGCAGCAACATGCCCACAACCCAATAAATACCAGTCCTGGCAGCAACGTGCCCACGTCTCAATAAATACCAGCCCTGGCAGCAACATGCTAAATTCCCAATAAATACCAGCCCTAGCATCATCGTGCCCACATCCCAATAAATACCTGGCATGGCAGCAACGTGCCCACATCCCAATAAATACCAGCCCTGGCAGAATCGTGCCCATATCCCAATAAATACCTACTCTGCCAGCATCGTGCCCACATCCCAATAAATACCAGC
>NW_025200583.1:0-6628 GCF_004010195.1 Chiloscyllium plagiosum | reverse complement strand
GCACTGACCCTCCGACAGTGCCCACTCCCTCAGGACTGACCCTCAGTGGTTTGTAATGATGTCACTCGGACACTGAGCTGGGAATCACGTTGTGTTGTCAGGGAGGGTACCGGAGTCTCAGTGATGAAACAGAACATTCCGTCAATCAAGCTCCGACCGACCGAGACAGTGAGGACGGGAATCATCCGGAAGTCGTGAGTGTAGAGGAAGCTTTACTCTGTATCTAACCCCGTGTTCTCACTGTCCTGGGACTGTTTCATGGGGGGGACGGTGTAGAGGGAGCTTTCCCGTGTCGGTGAGCTGACTGCGTGTTCTCTCTCTCTCCCCGTGTGGGGGGGGGCGGTGTAGAGGGAGCTTTCCCGTGTCGGTGAGCTGACTGCGTGTTCTCTCTCTCTCTCTCTCCCCGTGTGGGAGGGACCATGTAGAGGGAGCTTTCCCGTGTCGTTGAGCTGACTGCGTGTTCTCTGACTCTCCCCGTGTGGGGGGGGACGTGTAGAGGGAGCTTTCCCGTGTCGGTGAGCGGACTGCCGTGTTCCTGTCTCTCCCCGTGTGGGGGGGGACGGTGTAGAGGGAGCTTTCCCGTGTCGGTGAGCTGACTGCGTGTTCTCTCTCTCTCTCTCTCCGTGTGGGAGGGAGCGGTGTAGAGGGAGCTTTCCCGTGTCGGTGAGCTGACTGCGTGTTCTCTGTCTCTCCCCTTGTTGGGGGGAGCGGTGTAGAGGGAGCTTTCCCGTGTCGGTGAGCTGACTGCGTGTTCTCTGTCTCTCTCCGTTTGGGGGGGAGCGGTGTAGAGGGAGCTTTCCCGTGTCGGTGAGCTGACTGCGTGTTCTCTGTCTCTCCCCGTGTGGGGGGGAGCGGTGTAGAGGGAGCTTTCCCGTGTCGGTGAGCTGACTGCGTGTTCTCTCTCTCTCTCTCTCCCCGTGTGGGGGGGGACGGTGTAGAGGGAGCTTTCCCGTGTCGGTGAGCTGACTGCGTGTTCTCTGTCTCTCTCTCTCCCCGTGTGGGAGGGACCATGTAGAGGGAGCTTTCCCGTGTCGTTGAGCTGACTGCGTGTTCTCTGACTCTCCCCGTGTGGGGGGGAGCGGTGTAGAGGGAGCTTTCCCGTGTCGGTGAGCTGACTGCGTGTTCTCTCTCTCTCTCTCTCCCCGTGTGGGAGGGACCATGTAGAGGGAGCTTTCCCGTGTCGTTGAGCTGACTGCGTGTTCTCTGACTCTCCCCGTGTGGGGGGGAGCGGTGTAGAGGGAGCTTTCCCGTGTCGGTGAGCTGACTGCGTGTTCTCTCTCTCTCTCTCTCCCCGTGTGGGAGGGACCATGTAGAGGGAGCTTTCCCGTGTCGTTGAGCTGGCTGCGTGTTCTCTGACTCTCCCCGTGTGGGGGGGAGCGGTGTAGAGGGAGCTTTCCCGTGTCGGTGAGCTGACTGCGTGTTCTCTCTCTCTCTCTCTCCCCGTGTGGGAGGGACCATGTAGAGGGAGCTTTCCCGTGTCGTTGAGCTGGCTGCGTGTTCTCTGACTCTCCCCGTGTGGGGGGGAGCGGTGTAGAGGGAGCTTTCCCGTGTCGGTGAGCTGACTGCGTGTTCTCTCTCTCTCTCTCTCCCCGTGTGGGAGGGACCATGTAGAGGGAGCTTTCCCGTGTCGTTGAGCTGGCTGCGTGTTCTCTGACTCTCCCCGTGTGGGGGGGAGCGGTGTAGAGGGAGCTTTCCCGTGTCGGTGAGCTGACTGCGTGTTCTCTCTCTCTCTCTCTCCCCGTGTGGGAGGGACCATGTAGAGGGAGCTTTCCCGTGTCGTTGAGCTGGCTGCGTGTTCTCTGACTCTCCCCGTGTGGGGGGGAGCGGTGTAGAGGGAGCTTTCCCGTGTCGGTGAGCTGACTGCGTGTTCTCTCTCTCTCTCTCTCCCCGTGTGGGAGGGACCATGTAGAGGGAGCTTTCCCGTGTCGTTGAGCTGGCTGCGTGTTCTCTGACTCTCCCCGTGTGGGGGGGAGCGGTGTAGAGGGAGCTTTCCCGTGTCGGTGAGCTGACTGCGTGTTCTCTCTCTAACCCTCCAACCCTGGCAACATCCTTGTAAATCTTTTCTGAACCCTTTCAAGTTTCACAACATCTTTCCGATAGGAAGGAGACCAGAATTGCTCGCAATATTCCAACAGCGGCCTAACCAATGTCCTGTCCAGCCGCAACATGACCTCCCAACTCCTGTACTCAATACTCTGACCAATAAAAGAAAGCATACCAAACGCCTCCTTCACTATCCTATCTACCTGTGACTCCACTGTCAAGGAGCTATGAACCTGCACTCCAAGGTCTCTTTGTTCAGCAACACTCCCCAGGACCTTACCGTTGTGTCCTGCTGACAACGCTGACCCTGGGGTGTCTCAAACGGGTTGGAGGGGTAGACATTGCAGCTGGGCTCCAGACCCTTCACCCTGAAATAGCGCCCACGTCAAATGGAGCTGGTGTGGGGGTGGGAGGGGGGGACTGGGGGGACATGGTTCTCTGCTATTGGCCTCCCACCAGCAGGGGGTGGTCCGTCTGGAGGACCTGCCTCTCTTGGAATCGACCCATTCAGCCCATCCAGCCCTCCCGTTCCAACGCAGAGGACGCTGCCGGTATCTTCGGCAGCCTGCCTGGAGATGTTCGAGAGAGGCCGTTCCTCCCCCTCCATCGCGTCTGTACTGGCCCCTGAAGCAGCTCCCCAGTCTCCAGACTGACCTCCGTAGCCACGGAGCTCCCTCACCCTTAGCTCTGCTCTGAACCCTCCTCTGGAATCGAATCCCCCCTCCGGCACCATCCCAGACACGGCACCTTCCAACACCCTGACAAATCTCTGAGGGATGACGTTCCTCCCCAGCTAACTCTGAGCTCCCTCCCTCCCTCCCTCTCTCTCTCTCTCTCTCTGACAGTCCTGACAAACCAACCGGTGGGAACGGAATATCCTCCCCATCCCTCAGGAAAGGTCACCTCTTAACCTTCCCTGCTCCAAGGGGGAGTAAACCCCATCTCTCTCACCTCTTGCCTGTATCTCAACTCCCTCACTCCTCGGAGCGTTCGAGGAAATCTCCTGTGGACTCTCTCCAGGACTTTAACGTGCTTCGCTTAAACACGGTCACCAGAACTGAATCAAATCTGAGCGACGATTCGGGGAGCTGTCCAATGGCTTTTACACTCAGTGCCTGTGTTTATAAACCCAGAGGCCCGATAAACCTCCTTAAACAGCCGTCCCAACTTGGCCGGCCACCGTCAGAGATTCGTGCCCGTCCACTCGGAGCTGTCGCTGCTCCGGTATTCCGGACCGCCCGGCCTGTATTCTCTCATCCCTGTTCATTCCCATGAATTAGCTCCCATTTCTCTGCGTCTGCCCAGCGCCTGTGCGTGCGGCCCCTCTGAACCTCACTCGGCACCACCCTCACTGCCCCCCCGATCTCCCTCGCCTTACCATCGTCTGCAAATTCAGAGTGAGGAGTGCAGATGCCGGAAGATCAGAGTCACGATGATTGAGTTGCTGGAACAGCATCTGAAGTCAGCACTTTTGCCCCATTGATTTTAACCTCGCTGCGAATCCTCTTGCAAGGAGAGGTTCGACTCCTCTCCCCTCTCTCTCTCTCTACAAGGATTTCACTGAATCTCTGTCCACCCGGAGACTTCCTACCCCCATTCCTGATGAAGGGCTTTTGCTCGAAACGTCGATTTTCCAGCTGCTCGGATGCTGCCTGAACTGCTGTGCTTTTCCAGCACCACTCTGATCCAGACTCTGCGCCCAGTGTGGGTCTAACTGAGGGATATAGAGACTGGAACTGTGCACAGTACTCCCAGTGTGGGTCTGACTGATGGATATAGAGACTGGAACTGTGCACAGTGCCCCCAGTGTGGGTCTAACTGAGGGATATAGAGACCGGAACTGTGCACAGTGCTCCCAGTGTGGGTCTGACTGAGGGGTATAGAGACTGGAACTGTGCACAGTGCCCCCAGTGTGGGTCTAACTGAGGGTTATAGAGACTGGAACTGTGCACAGTGCTCCCAGTGTGGGTCTAACTGAGGGATATAGAGACTGGAACTGTGCACAGTGCTCCCAGTGTGGGTCTAACTGAGGGTTATAGAGACTGGAACTGTGCACAGTGCCCCCAGTGTGGGTCTAACTGAGGGATATAGAGACTGGAACTGTGCACAGTGCTCCCAGTGTGGGTCTAACTGAGGGATATAGAGACCGGAACTGTGCACAGTGCTCCCAGTGTGGGTCTAACTGAGGGATATAGAGACTGGAACTGTGCACAGTGCTCCCAGTGTGGGCCTAACTGAGGGATATAGAGTCTGGAACTGTGCACAGTGCTCCCAGTGTGGGTCTGACGCAGGGATATAGAGACTGGAACTGTGCACAGTTCTCCCAGTGTGGGTCTGACGCAGGGATATAGAGACTGGAACTGTGCACAGTGCTCCCAGTGTGGGTCTAACTGAGGAATATAGAGACCAGAACTGTGCACAGTGCTCCCAGTGTGGGTCTAACTGAGGGAGATAGAGACTGGAACTGTGCACAGTGCTCCCAGTGTGGGTCTAACTGAGGGATATAGAAACTGGAACTGTGCACAGTTCTCCCAGTGTGGGTCTAACTGAGGGATATAGAGACCGGAACTGTGCACAGTGCTCCCAGTGTGGCTCTGACTGAGGGATATTGAGACTGGAACTGTGCACAGTGCTCCCAGTGTGGGTCTGACGCAGGGATATAGAGACCGGAACTATGCACAGTGCTCCCAGTGTGGGTCTAACTGAGGGATATAGAGACAGTGCCCCCAGTGTGGGTCTGAGTGAGGGATACAGAGACAGTGCCCCCAGTGTGGGTCTGACTGAGGGATACAGAGACAGTGCCCCCAGTGTGGGTCTGACTGTGGGATACAGAGACAGTGCCCCCAGTGTGGGTCTGACTGTGGGATACAGAGACAGTGCCCCCAGTGTGGGTCTGACTGAGGGATACAGAGACAGTGCCCCCAGAGTGGGTCTGACTGTGGGATACAGGGACAGTGCCCCCAGTGTGGGTCTGACTGTGGGATACAGAGACAGTGCCCCCAGTGTGGGTCTGACTGTGGGATACAGAGACAGTGCCCCCAGTGTGGGTCTGACTGTGGGATACAGAGACAGTGCCCCCAGTGTGGGTCTGACTGTGGGATACAGAGACAGTGCCCCCAGTGTGGGTCTGACTGTGGGATACAGAGACAGTGCCCCCAGTGTGGGTCTGACTGTGGGATACAGAGACAGTGCCCCCAGTGTGGGTCTGACTGTGGGATACAGAGACAGTGCCCCCAGTGTGGGTCTGACTGTGGGATACAGAGACAGTGCCCCCAGTGTGGGTCTGACTGTGGGATACAGAGACAGTGCCCCCAGTGTGGGTCTGACTGTGGGATACAGAGACAGTGCCCCCAGTGTGGGTCTGACTGTGGGATACAGAGACAGTGCCCCCAGTGTGGGTCTGACTGTGGGATACAGAGACAGTGCCCCCAGTGTGGGTCTGACTGTGGGATACAGAGACAGTGCCCCCAGTGTGGGTCTGACTGTGGGATACAGAGACAGTGCCCCCAGTGTGGGTCTGACTGTGGGATACAGAGACAGTGCCCCCAGTGTGGGTCTGACTGTGGGATACAGGGACAGTGCCCCCAGTGTGGGTCTGACTGTGGGATACAGAGACAGTGCCCCCAGTGTGGGTCTGACCGAGGGATACAGAGACAGTCCCCCCAGTGTGGGTCTGACTGTGGGATAAAGAGACAGTGCCCCCAGTGTGGGTCTGACTGAGGGATACAGAGACAGTGCCCCCAGTGTGGGTCTGACTGTGGGATACAGGGACAGTGCTCCCAGTGTGGGTCTGACCGAGGGATACAGAGACAGTGCCCCCAGAGTGGGTCTGACTGTGGGATACAGGGACAGTGCCCCCAGTGTGGGTCTGACTGTGGGATACAGAGACAGTGCTCCCAGTGTGGGTCTGACTGAGGGATACAGAGACAGTGCCCCCAGTGTGGGTCTGACTGAGGGATACAGAGACAGTGCCCCCAGTGTGGGTCTGACCTATCGAGCTGGTGCCCCCCGCTGTGCCCAGATTGATGTGTTATTCTGGAATGTTTGGCAGAGCTGTCGGAGGTTCTCTGGGAGATGGTGCTGCGCCAGGGGTTTCGGAAAACCGATTATGTGTGGTCAGTTTTCCTGTTCCTCTGCTTTGCCGCCTTTGCTGTCCTGACTGTGGCCATTCTGCTTGTGATGGAGGGGCTATCAGCGTTCCTGCACGCTCTCCGATTGCACTGGTAGGTACCTGCGCAGAGGGAGCTTTCCTCTGCCTCTCACCCCCTGCTCTCCCTGTCCCGGGGACAGTGTAGAGGGAGCTTTACTCTGTATCTAACCCCGTGCTGTCCCTGTCCTGGGAGTGTGGGATGGGGGGACAGTGTAGAGGGAGCTTTACTCTGTATCTAACCCCGTGCTGCCCCTGTCCCTGGTGAGTGTTTGATGGGGGGACAGTGTAGAGGGAGCTTTACTCTGTATCTAACCCCGTGCTGTCCCTGTCCTGGGAGTGTTTGATGGGGGGACAGTGTAGAGGGAGATTTACTCTGTCTCTAACCCCGTGTTTTCCCTGTCGTGGGAGTGTTTGATGGGGGGACAGTGTAGAGGG
>NW_025200582.1:3777-6628 GCF_004010195.1 Chiloscyllium plagiosum | reverse complement strand
AATCGACGTTTCGGGCATTAGCCCTTCTTCAGAATGGGCTAATGCCCGAAATGATAGTTTGTTTGTCAAGATGTTCACACGGGTTTGGTTCCTCCTTCATAATAATAATCTCGTGAATATTTATAGAAAACCTGGTGACAATCATAGTCCTATCCCGAGGACAATGTGGTCTCTCGGTGCATCACCTATTATCTCTTGGCGATAGCAGTCACCAATTTTCTCGTCATCATCACTGCTGTCATTCTTAATCCGATTGGAGGCATCTACTTCAGGTACAGTCTCCTGTCAAACACCCCCATGTGCAAGCTCAGCGCTGTGGTTGTATATGTAACACGGGATGGATCCGTGTGGCTGACAGTGGCCTTCACTATCGACCGTTTTATGGCCATCTGCGGACACAGACCTAAGACCAAATATTGCACTGGGAAAACTGCATTGCTGGTCATAACCATTATCTGCATCCTGAGCTTTCTCAAGAATATCTCATTCTACTTCACCTACAAACCTTTGTACATTTCGGATGGAGTGTCATGGTTCTGTGATATCAAGCCTACCTATTACACTTCCCTAGTCTGGAAGGCCCACGACTGGTTGGATCACATCAAGACGCCCCTTGTCCCGTTCCTCCTAATTCTGCTGCTCAATGCTCTTACTGTCAGACTCATCCTCACAGCCAGCAGGACTCGCAAGAGGCTCCGTGGCACTGAGACGCATAGAGACCAGGAAATAGTCAACCTCAAGAAGTCCATCATCCTGCTATTCGCCATGTCACTCAGTCTGAGAGTGACAAACTGAGTCACTGTCAAACTGACTCCTGTGGGTCACCTATGTGGGTCATTTTCTCGATGTTAGGATTCCTGGTGAGGCGTACTTTACTGGTGTGGATTTCAATGACCCAGAATACATTCTTCAAGAGACGACCAACATGCTCCAGTTACTCAGTTCCTGCAAAAACGTATTCATCTACGCTGTAGCCCAAAGCAAGTTCCGTGAGGAGGTCAAGATGGTGTTGGTGTGCCCCTTCACTCCTCTCAAATGTTTCATTAAATGGTGAAAGTTGTAAAGCTACCTCATGTACCTTATTCTTCTGCACGTGTGGATCACCATGTGGAACATCCCTGCAAAAATAGAAAACACAACTGAAATTCCGACATTGCGCTTGGATCACGCAGAATTTTTCATGTCAGTACTTACATGATTTGAATTAGGACAACAGGGAATCTTTTTAATCTCTGCTTTGTGCTCTTAAACGTGGTGTTTGAATAACTGCCCAATGTATACTGAAAGGCAGCTTTCGAACGTGTATTTACCAACAAAATGAAACACAGTAGCATTTCAAAATCAACAAGAGCATGTACTAACATAGTACACTTTCAGAGACGCAGCTGAACTGTCATAACTGGTTATGCTTCTGCTAGTCTGTATAGTAACAGGGATCTAAATTGTGCCTTATAATGTCTGAAGTAATTTTCAATGAGGTATTGCATGCAATATTAGCAATGAAGTAGCTAAACTTTTCTGGGTCGCTAACAAACATTTATAATATAATAGAACGTCGTGTGTTGTGACGTGTTCTCAACGTAAAGTAGAGTCAAATGTTTGTACCATCGCCATACATCGGCATCATTAACATTATCTTAGAATAAAATAAGTAAAAGTAACTTAAAGACCGTCCAAGGTTTTCTTCTACACTGCAGCAGCATGCTACTGCCAAAGTCCGTCTCCGGGCTTCACAGCCCAGTCTAGGCCGCTAGCAGTGGTCCACTTCCTGGAGAAACGAGAATCCTGCTGTAGATTTGACAGACCTTCTGGCCAACTTTGAGGCTGCAATGCGCCTCAAGGTTCCGTTGCCTCCTTGGAGACCTTTGAAGGAATCTATTGATTAAGAGCTGCCTTTATCAGACAATTTTGATTTAAAAAGAAGGCGAAGAAGAAAAAGGAAAAGGAAAAAACGTGGACAAAGAAGGCAAACCGTGGCAAAGGAGTCCATATGCTGCCTACTCCTCCGCTGCCAACGTGGCGATTATAGAATTACAATACAATTATAATTTTCATTTTTTTGTCACATATACTGTTCGAGCGGGATCTGCCTTTGGAGGTAATATGGGCTGAAGTCAGAAATAGGAAAGGAGCAGTCACCTTGTTGGGTGTATACTATAGGCCTCCCAACAGCAGCAGAGATGTGGAGAAACAGATTGGGAAACAGCTTTTGGAAAGGTGCAGGGTAGTAGTCATGGGCGATTTCAACTTCCCAAATATTGATTGGAAACTCTTTAGATCAAGTAGATTGGACGGGGCAGTGTTTGTGCAGTATGTCCAGGAATCCTTTCTTACTCAGTATGTAGATTGTCCGACCAGAGGGGAGGCCATATTGGATTTGGCACTTGGAAACGAACCGGGACAAGTGATGGGCTTGTTATTGGGTGAGCATTTTGGTGATGGTGACCACAACTCTGTGACTTTCACCTTGGTTATGGAGAGAGACAGGTGCGTGCAACAGGGTAGGTTTTACAATGGGGGAAGGGAAAATACGATGCTGCAAGACAGGAACTGAGGAGCATAAATTGGGAGCATAGGCTGTCAGGGAAGGACGTCATTGAAATGTGGAACTTTTTCAAAGAATAGATACGACATGTCCTTGATATGTATGCACCTGTCAGGCAGGAAAGAGATGGTCGTGTGAGGGAACCTCGGTTGACGAGGGAGGTTGAATGTCTTGTAAAGAGAAAGAAGGAGGCTTACATAAGGTTGAGGAAGCAACATTCAGACAGAGCGTTGGAGGGATACGGGATAGCCAGGAGGGAGCTGAAGAAAGGGATTAGGAGAGGTAAGAGAGGGCATGAAAAATCTT
>NW_025200582.1:0-3652 GCF_004010195.1 Chiloscyllium plagiosum | reverse complement strand
TGTAGTGGTTGGTATATTGGGTCCAGGTCGATGTGTTTGTTGATGGAGTTTGTGGATGAATGCCATGCTTCTAGGAATTCCCTGGCTGTTCTCTGTCTGGCTTGCCCCACGATAGTAGTGTTGTCCCAGTCTCGATTGGGTGCAGAAAGGAAGTTTGAGGGGGATCTGCCTCTGGAGGTAGTATGGGCTGAAGTCAGAAATAGGAAAGGTGCAGTCACCTTGTTGGGTGTTTACTATAGGCCCCCCAATAGCAGCAGAGATGTGGAGAAACAGATTGGGAAACAGCTTTTGGAAAGGTGCAGGGTAGTAGTCATGGGCGATTTCAACTTCCCAAATATTGATTGGAAACTCTTTAGATCAAGTAGATTGGACGGGGCAGTGTTTGTGCAGTGTGTCCAGGAATCCTTTCTAACTCAGTATGTAGATTGTCCGACCAGAGGGGAGCCCATATTGGATTTGGCACTTGGTAACGAACCGGGACAAGTGATGGGCTTGTTATTGGGTGAGCATTTTGGTGATGGTGACCACAACTCTGTGATTTTCACCTTGGTTATGGAGAGAGACAGGTGCGTGCAACAGGGTAGGTTTTACAATGGGGGAAGGGAAAATACGATGCTGCAAGACAGGAACTGAGGAGCATAAATTGGGAGCATAGGCTGTCAGGGAAGGACGTCATTGAAATATGGAACTTTTTCAAAGAATAGATACGACATGTCCTTGATATGTATGCACCTGTCAGGCAGGAAAGAGATGGTCGTGTGAGGGAACCTCGGTTGACGAGGGAGGTTGAATGTCTTGTAAAGAGAAAGAAGGAGGCTTACATAAGGTTGAGGAAACAACATTCAGACAGAGCGTTGGAGGGATACAGGATAGCCAGGAGGGAGCTGAAGAAAGGGATTAGGAGAGGTAAGAGAGGGCATGAAAAATCTTTCACGGGTAGGATCAAGGATAACCCCAAGGCCTTTTATGCGAATGTGAGAAACATGAGAATGATGAGAACGAGGGTAGGTTCGATCAAGGATAGTAGTGGGAGACTGTGAATTGAGTCGAAAGAGATAGGAGAGGTCTTGAATGAGTACTTTTCTGCAGTATTTACAAATGAGAGGGACCGTATTGTTGAAGAGGAGCGTATGAAACGGACTGGTAAGCTCGAGGAGATACTTGTTAGGAAGGAAGATGTATTGCGCATTTTGAAAAACTTGAGGATAGACAAGTCCCCCGTGCCTGACGGGATATATCCTAGGATTATGTGGGAAGCAAGAGAGGAAATTTCAGAGCCGTTGGCAATGATCTTTTCGTCTTCACTGTCAACGGAAATGGTACCAGGGGACTGGAGCGTGGCGAATGTTGAGCCCCTGTTCAAAAAAGGGAATAGGGATAACCCGGGAATTACAGGCCAGTTAGTCTTACTTCGGTGGTAGGCAAAGTAATGGAAAGCGTCCTGAAGGATAGGATTTATGAGTATCTGGAAAGACACTGCTTGATTAGGGACAGCCAGCACGGATTTGTGAGGGGTAGGTCTTGCCTTACAAGTCTTATTGTATTCTTTGAGGAGGTGACCAAGCATGTGGATGAGGGTAGAGCAGTGGATGTAGTGTACATGGATTTTAGTAAGGCATTTGATAAGTTTCCCCATGGTAGGCTTATGCAGAAAGTCAGGAGACATGGGAAAGTGGGAAATTTGGCCAATTGGATAGAGAACTGGCTAACCGGTCGAAGTCAGAGAGTGGTGGTAGATCGTAAATATTCAGCCTAGAGCCCAGTTACAAGTGGAGTTCCGCAGGGATCAGTTCTGGGTTCGCTGCTGTTTGTATTTTTTATTAATGACTTGAAAGAGGGAGTCAAAGGGTGGGTCAGTAAATTTGCAGACGATACGAAGATTGGTGGAGTTGTGGATAGTGAGGAGGGCTGTTGGCGGCTGGAAAGGGACTTAGACATGATGCAGAGCTGGGCAGAGGAGTAGCAGATGGAGTTCAACCCTGTCAAGTGTGAGGTTTTCCATTTTGGAAGGACAAATAACAATGCGGAATACAGGATTAAGGGTAGGGTTCTTAGTGAGGTGTAGGAGCAGAGGGATCTTGGGCTCTATGTTCATAGCTCTTTGGAAGTTGCCACTCAGGTGGATAGAGCTTATAAGAAGGCCTATGATGTATTAGCGTTCATTAGCCGAGGGATTAACTTCAAGAGTCGTGAGGTGATGTTGCAGCTGTACAGGACCTTGGTAAGGCTACATTTGGAGTACTGTGTGCAGTTCTGGTCGCCTCATTTTAGGAAAGATGTGGAAGCTTTGGAGAGGGTGCAGAGGAGATTTACCAGGAAGTTGCCTGGCATGGAGAATCGGCGTACGAGGATAGGTTGAGAGTATTAGGCCTTTTCTCATTGGAACGGCGAATGATGAGGGGTGATTTAGTAGATGTTTAAAAGATGATCGGGGAATAGATAGAGTAGACAGTCAGAGACTTTTTCTCCGGGTACAACAGAGTGTTACAAGGGGACATAAATTTAAGTTGAAGGGTTGAAGGTATCCAAACTGTGATGGTTTTCACACTGAGGATGATGAGGGTGGGAGATCGCTTTAGATCGCCACGCTTGGCCGAAGCTGCCACAGGTGAAGGACGTTACTCTAAGCAACCAAAGGTGCGCACTGCATACCAAATGGTTGCTATGCGACGCCAGGAGGCGTGGAAAGCTGCAGTATTGTTGTCGCATATTGAGAGGCAGCTGCAGTTCGGCAGAAATTGCCAGAGGCTGGGAGTTATCAGCAGAAGCGGGAGCCATCACCATATGGTCTGAAAACATTGTGCGTTAGCTTGCGAGAATTGTCGCAGAGGACGTGAATCATATCTCGCCAGAGGCTAGCCTACTGTCTCACTGGAGGCCGTGAATGAACGCTGAAAGGCGGCGAATTGTCTCTCATTGTAGGATGGGAATCACAGCCAGATGGCGGGGCATTTTTGTTCGCCAGAGCCTGAGAATTCTCATGGGAGTCAGTATGTATCTCTTGCCAGGTGCTAGGAATCATTGCCAGAGGGTCAGTATTTATCGCTGGAGGGCTCGAAATCATCGCTTGCCCGAGACTGGGAATCGTCACTGGAGACGAAGAGTTGTCAGAGGTAATGAGAGAAGAAGAAGGATAAAAGACATTAAGAGGAAGCAAACAGCAGAGTCAGGAATAATGAAGAAGAAGACCTAGTGGAGCGGTCGAGCTCTGGCTGCACCGTTCCATTCTACTACCAGCTTACAATTTGTTGACACCTTGTGGCTACTTGTGGATAATCCAAAATAGATTAACAAAGTCATGATCTCATTTCGAATTCACAAGAATTTGAGCTTTTCAGTTTGATAGACACAAAAGAGTTGCCTTGTGCAGTAAAAGAAGAATGAAAAATGGTTAAAAACGACTCATTGTTGAAGGATAAATATGGAACAAGATCTCATTCATTTACAGCAAATGGACGTCCCTGGCCAAGCCTAGCATTTATTGCTAATTTCTTGACAACAGGGCATTGAAGATGCAATCACGCTGCTGTAGGTATGCAATCACCAGGTAGTTAAAATGGCTGATGTCATTCCCTGAAGACATCACTGAAACATATGAGATGTTCTGCCAATTTTCAGTTTGTACGTGGTCAGTCCTCAGTCAGCTTTTATT
>NW_025200581.1:0-6627 GCF_004010195.1 Chiloscyllium plagiosum | reverse complement strand
TTCAATTCAACTGCTCCGGTCTCTGGTTCTGCAGCTCTTATCCATGGGAAATGGGGTGGCCTCAAGGGTTGTATAATGTGGGATGAACATTCTACAGTAGGAGTACATGACCAAAAAGAATAGCAATTGTTTCTTCGTGTGAGGCTTTGGAATTTGCTGGATCGCTTGAACTTTGTCTTGACCAATGGCCTTCCCTTGATCAGACAAGAAGTTACCAAAGAACTTCACCTGTTGTTGCACAAATTGTAATTTTGCGAAACTAGCTTTGTGCCCATTCCTGGCTAGATGGCAGAGCAACGCAAGCGTATCTTTCTCACATTGTTCCTCTGTTGGTGCTGCTATTAAGCATTCGTCTACATACTGCAGACGCGCTGACCCCGGGGTTAAGACAAGAATCTCCAGACTCCAGCATCGAGCCTCATTAATTAAGGCGTGGGACTCACAGTCATCTTGACAAAGTCGCGTGAATGTACACGATTTGCCTTTGAGTGGAACAGTGAAACAGAAGTGACTTTCTGGGTGTACCAGTACACTAAAGAAGACATTTGCTAAATCCATAGCAGAGAACCATTTCCTGTCCGGTGGAATTTGAGCTAATATAATACAAGGGTTAGGAACATTTGGGGCGGGCGGAACAACAGCATAATTGACTACCTGCAGGTCTTGAACAAAGCTCCGTTTCCCTGATTCACCTGGAATGTTTGCCATTTTGACCGGAACAATGGGGGCTCTCACTGGTGATTATCCACAGGGAATTATCACTCAAGCCTTAAGGAGGGATGCAAAGTAGTATCCTTTCACAGCCTCGCGTTTTAACGAGTCTTGTGTTCTGCAAGGACGATACTCAGACTTCGGAGGAATTCTTATGGGGTTCATAGCTTCATATGAACCCCACATCACTTTTGCCTTTTGCCCTGCGCTCAGTAGGGACCCTTCTTAATCTTGGGTCCGAGACATCTACCATAGCTAATCGCCAGGTTACCCTCTTGGCGGGGGTTATCTGGACTGCTCTATCTGCCTGAGTTAGCCAGTTTAGTTTCTTCATATCTGTTCTTATATCTGCATTGAATCAGATACGCACATCGTCGCTGAAGACACAATCTTTCGTTTATTTGTGCCTGCAGTACCCATCGTCTCAAATCCTGCCACCTCTCGCTGTATGCCTTCGCCAATGGTACGTGAGGAAAGGTGCCTGACACATCAAAAGAATAGGGTCTACTTGCCGTCACAGATACTTCGGATAAGTTTACACTGACTGCACATCTGTGATCATTCCAATAAACTTCGCACAATACTAACTGATCTGGTTTAACCAATCTCCTCAAACAATCCTTCTCATATGATTTGTAAGGGCCATCACGGTGTGTGTGTGCTGTCCAGTGCAGCATATCCCCAGCAATAAAATCTGTGTTAATGGAATTAACATGGTTACTTGATTGCTGGGCGAGTGAATCGCTTACTGAACGTTTGGTTCTCTGGCTTAATCGCCACTCATAGACATGCATCGGGGTCGTGAGTCGTAATTTACAGCTTGCGCTGGTAGATATTCTTTTCGTATTACCTGCAAGCCTGTCAGGGTACTGCACAACCCGACCCCAATCTCACAATTTGATCGCGAGCCATCTGATTTAAAGGACAGATTTCCGACAATAGTAATGAGAATTGGAATGTTTTACCATTACTGGGTCCGCACAACAGTGATGCGGTTCAGCTCTCTCGCATCACGACTTCAGATGCATCCACTGCATCGACTATCTCAACTGTGTTGATTTAAGGACTGACTATGTTGCTCCTGTATCTACCAAAAAGGTAACTAGCTCACCTTCCACAAATAATACACTTTCCCTTGATAGTAAAATTCGCTTCTTCTTATTAAAACCTCAAGTTCATGTGCCTGAAACATTCGAGTTACTTTCCAGATACGGAGGTTTTTTTTTTCTCATTCCTTGACTGTTGATATGGTAGTTTACTGGCCTTGTAAGTCTGTTATTATTTCGGCTTAACTTCACATTTTTGTTCAGTCTGTCTGCAACACTGCCTCTGCAAAGTTTGGTACTGACTTATTTGTTTCCCTGTGCTTTTATTGGTTTCAAAATAAATGTTGATTTTCCATTACAATGGACATCACATTATTTTACAGGTGGCGGCAATAGCGAGGGTCGAAGTGCCTGTACTGCATTGTAACGTTCGATGTTGTCAGTTACATTTCCTGCTGGTTTCCGATATCTCTCCTTACTGTGGAAGCTTATCGTCACATCCTCCAGAGATTTGTCTGGACTTCATTTAATCGAGGCAACTGCATTTCCTGCTCAGAATGTGACCTTTCTCCAATGGAGAGAGGAAAATAGTGCCGGTGACAAAGCTGAGATCACTTACGTTCTGTCCAGAATCAGCAAAAACTATCCCGATATTACAGTCTCCTGTACTTCAATATTTCAATGTGTTCCCACGCTTCTGGGTCTCTGCCTGTATTCCTGATGAAGGGCTGATGCCCGAAACGTCAATTTTACTGCTCCTCGGATGCTGCCTGAACTGCTGTGCTTTTCCAGCCCCACTCTAATCGAGACACTGTGTTCCCAGGCAATCATTTCCGTTTCTGGTCTGCTGCTGTGCTTTTCAAGACACAACACAAGCTGGATGACCGGCAACTAATTTTCTACCAACGGACCATGCAAACATTAGGACCCAGCATCGAGTTCGATCATTTTAGAAACCGTCCGCCCTCTTCCACATTCTTCGTCCACCCGCCCTACCCATCAGTTCCGAAGACGGATCATTGGACTCGAAACGGTAACTTTCCTTTCTCATCAGAGATGGACAAGAGCTGCTGATTTTGTTCAGACCTTTTGGCTTTTCTTCTGAGAACTTTGCTTTTCCGTTGTAATCGCCAGACTGCTGGAAGCGTCTGATTGCAGGAGGAGAATTTCGCCGGAGATGAAAAGAAAGGCAAGGGCTTGATCACTCCCATTGTGAAGGTAGATGAGCTAGGCTGGGGATGTTTATCTAAGCGCAGAGAAGGCTGAATGAGAAACCGATTAACGTGTTCATTTTATGATGAGGATAGATATGTGTGACAGGGATAAGCCTGTATTGGGAAGGAACAGAGTGACATAAATGAAAGACAGGAGACAAGGATTAGATTTAGGAAGAATGGTTGCACCTATAGAGTACTGATTATCTGGAAATCATTATCTGAACATGTGGCAAAGCTAAGTATCATGAGAACGTTTTAGCAGTCTGTAACCGAACACTTGAAGAGCCAGAGCTCTCGTGGATAAGGACCAGGTACCGGAAAGTGTGACGAGGACAGAAAGGCGCGAGATGGGTGTCCTGAACGCAATGCGTCAAAGGCAAACTTGTGTGCTTAAAGCTCACTGCGTGCGCGGCTCTGTGGCGCAGTGGAAAGCGTGTTGCCCTTCTATATCGCTGGACAAGCTGCTATTCCAAGGTTGTGGGTTCGAATCCCATTAGCTTCGAGTTTTAATTTATGTATTGCAAAGTGGTCAGATCAGACTCGGCTGCTCATCTGCAAAACCAGTTATATTCGTGCATAAACCCAACTGTCTCGAAACGGAACATTTTCCTCTCACAGATTTACATTTTCGATGTCTATTTATGATAGAGGCCGATAAATATCTGTTAGCCACTAGGCAACACGATGACGTGAATGGGCTGGAAAAAGACTTAACATTGTTGTGTCAGCCATGATTATATTGAATGACGTGGCGGGGCAGGGTCGGTGTTAGGAATGGCCTCGTTCTGCTCCTTTGTGTCTGTGCCATTTCTGGCCCAGGCTTTTAAATAATCACAACGAGGACAATATGAATTAAACACCAAGTAATATTTTGGTCTCATCTCCACCACGCTTCCCTCCCAGCTCGAATAGACAGCTCTTGTTTCAGCTTTCGATCAGACAGTGAAGGATTCTCACAAGTTCTCCTTCAGGCTGAATATTCTTCCACATAGGTTTCCATGTGAACACATGGAGCAAGCAATTGCATGGATGCTGGGGATTCAGACTCGAATTCTGCCCAAGGTAATGAACTTGAATTTCTGATATTTTGAATCTTACTCTGGATTCTTGCGACTTTACTAATTAAACTGAATTTCACTTTGTCTTTGCATAACATTATTCAAACTTCAATGTTTATAAAAACCATGCCACATGCTCGTGGGTGTAGTATGCTGAACATTGTTG
This sequence comes from Chiloscyllium plagiosum, assembly GCF_004010195.1. Lineage (NCBI taxonomy): Eukaryota > Metazoa > Chordata > Chondrichthyes > Orectolobiformes > Hemiscylliidae > Chiloscyllium > Chiloscyllium plagiosum. Next base: position 2,429 of record NW_025200581.1, on the reverse strand, counting down.
ATGTTGTGTGCAGTGTGAGTGGATGTGTCATATGAACATGCCAAAGGAAGTTGGTGAAATGTCAGTGAATCGAGTTCACTAACGAATTGAAGCCGATAGAAGGAAAATCCCACCACAGTGGTGACATAACATTTCTTGTGATCAACGCAGGAAGCCACAGAAAACGTACGCAGTATTCAATAAAATCGATTTTCACCACATTTATCTGTGCCATTTTCCTGAAGTTGATGCTTCATAATCGATTATCCATTATCAGTATAACCTCCTCTGCACTATGTTTCATTTCAGGTCCACAGAAAAAAGTGAGTAATTGGGTTCAGGGTCCCAGTGGTAAGATCAGGAGACGTTCGTCATCATTAGACTGCAGATCCAGCTGTGTAATTAGTTAGCTTGCTGTACTTGCATGACAGAATAGCAGTACATGAGCTGCCAAGGTTGCGCATTGGATTATCACCAGGTGTTTGTTTTACTGATAGTGACAAGCTGAAGAACAGTTCAAACACGGAATATTACACCGCAATAAAGTGCTTTTGGCACCAATGTTGCACCGACCTGTGACGCCAATCTGAAATCCATCTGACCAGCATTTTGGCATTATATTTGGTATCCAATGATCATTTACTTGCCCTGAAGGTTGGTGAGTCTACGACTGTTGAAGGCAAGGCGTTCTGCACCTTTACTACTCTCTGAGAAAGGAATCGACCTCGGCATCTATCACACTCACATTACATCGAGGTGCCATTTTACCAACCATCACCATTGAAGAAAAAGGCCTTCACTGTCCACCTGAAAGCAACCTCTGACCATCTTTTATGTCTCTATTAATTCACGTCTCAAAATTCGTATCTCAATCAAAAACAGCCTCAAGTCCCCCAGCCTTTCCTCCTAAGACCTTCCCTTCACAGAAGGCAATATCCTAGGTAATCCCGCCTGCATCCTTTCCAATGCTTTCACATCCGTCCTATAATGTGGCGACCAGAACCGCACGCAACTCCACAAGTGTGGCCATACCAGACACAGTTATGGAGCTGCAAAGGGATCGGTTGACTCTGAAACTCAATCCCTCTCCCAATAAAAACGAACACACTGTGCTCATTGCAAACAAATCCATCAACGTGTGTGTTAACTTTCAGAGTTTTATATACATGGACGCCAAGATCGCTCTGCTCATCTAAACTTCCAAGAATATTACAATTAGCCCAGAACTTTTTATTCTTGTTGCTCATTCTAAAGTAAACCACCTCACATTTTTCCACAATAACCTCCATATGCCACCCCTGAGCCCCGATCTGCAGATTATTCATGTCCGCCTGTAACCTGCAGCAGACTTCGGCACTGTTGACAACTCCATCGACTCAGTGTGTTCTGCGAATTTACTCATCCATCATCCCATGCTCGAACCCAGGTCATTTATAAAGGTGACAAACAGCAGTGGACCCGAAAAGGAACCTTGTGGTGCACCATGAGTAACTGAACTCCAGGATGAATATTTTCCATTAACTACCATACTCTGTGTTCTTTCAGCGAGCCAATTACTGATCTAAACCGCTAAATCACCCTCAATCCCATGACTCTGTATTTTATGCAACAGCCGAACGTGCCTTCGTGAAAATCATATCCACCATGTTAACCACTTTACTCTCATCCACTTGTTTGTTGTCTTTTTCAAAGAGCTCAATAAAGTTGGTGAAGCACAACCTGCTCAGCTCTGGTATCTCAGTTTTTTGCTGAAAACTTATTTTAAAAGAGTTAGCTTGCGTATATTACACTCCAGAATTAGTATTTAATTAACCATAACTAAAAGTAAAGATACACTTCCCTAAGTACCTGCAGAGTCAATAGATTTTTTGCTGGACCCCTTTTCTTCATTTTTTTTATATCTTCAAAAACAACACTCTTCCCTGTTTCTAACAACTCCCCCATTTCTTTTCTTTTACCATTTGTCGTTTTGATGTTTTTTATTTTCTGCCCTCTTTTCACCCTAAGGTGTAGAAGTTCACAATCTTGCCGTTTCCATTACTCTTTCTTATGCGCTTACTGTTGTCATGACCGTCATTGATTTGTTGTCCTCACAAGGACATAATCAACTCACTCGTTATCCACTTTAACACGTTAAATCCTATTATTAAACCTACTATTATCAGTAATGCATAAATTCCTAAATTAGCCAACCATTTTCCCAACTGGTCATTCCCCAATCACCCCATTCCCATCTCTCATCTTTTCAAAGTTTATTCTCAATTTCTATTAAATTCTTTATCTTTTTCTTTACTATTTCTGCCTTATCTTCCACTTGGGAAGTGGCGTCCGGGATGAAGGAGCAACATTCATTACCAATTAGTGCACAGGTTCCCCATTTTTCGGCCAAGAGATAATCTAGAGCCATTCGATTCTGAAAAGCTGTTAATCTTGTGGCAATCATTTCGGTG
>NW_025200580.1:5444-6627 GCF_004010195.1 Chiloscyllium plagiosum | reverse complement strand
GGAGGTTGGTCAATAATGTGTGTGACTAATCCTGTGGCGTGTGAATCATTAGTACTGTGTGTGAATAACCCTTGCCCTGAGGATGATCAAAACTGTGAGTGAGTAATCCTGTGGCCTCAGAATGATCAATACGATGTGTGATTAATCCTGTTGCCTGAGGTTGTTCAATCCTGCGTGAGAATACTGTTACCTGTGAATGGTCAATGCTTGTGTGAATAATCTTGTGGGCTGTGAATGGTCATTCCTGTTAGTGAATAATCCTGTGGTCTTCGGATGGTCAATACTGTATGTGAGTAATCCTATGGACTGAGGATGGTCAACACGGTGTGCAATTAATCCTTTGGACTGTCAATGGTCAATACTTTGTGTGAATAATCCTGTGGCCTGAGGATGGTCAATATTGTCTGTGAATAATCGTCTGGACTGATGATGGTCAATGATGTGTATGAATAATCCTGTAGCCTGTGAATCGTCAATAGTGTGTGGGAATAAACCTTTGCCTAAGGATAGTCAATACGGAGTGTGAATAATTCTGTGCACTGTGACCACTCAATACTCTGCGTGAATAAACATGTGGCCTGAGTGTAGTCAATACTGTGTGGGAATAATCCAGTGGCCTGAGGATAGTCAATTCTGTGCGGGAATAAGGCTGTGGCCATTGAATGGTGTGGTGAAACGGTTAAAAATTATGTCCCAATACATGTGTGAATCTAACCGGAATGGAGGTGTTGCTTAGTCCCGTGTGAATCTTATTACACACCTCCCCGTGTGAATCTTCTTATCTGTATGTAACCAGAATGGAATGTGTTTTTTAGCCTTGCTCTGCTGTTCACATGAATGTTTATATCTGGAAAAGAGTATATCAGCTGGAAAAGTCTCCAGTTCGGTGAGTCTGCTCCGGGGTTACGTTTAACCGCCGAGCGTGGGTTGTTGGCAACCGCTCTACGAGAACTGACGGCTCCCAGTTCCGGTAACATGTAGAGTGAGTATAAGCCAGACCCGGGAGTCTGCTCCGGGGTTACGGTTAACCGCCGAGCGTGGGTTGTTGGCAACCGCTCTACGAGAACTGACGGCTCCCAGTTCCGGTAACATGTAGAGTGAGTATAAGCCAGACCCGGGAGTCTGCTCCGGGGTTACGTTGAACCGCCGAGCGTGGGTTGCTGGCAACCGCTCTACGAGAACT
>NW_025200580.1:3805-4958 GCF_004010195.1 Chiloscyllium plagiosum | reverse complement strand
CTGTGGCCTGTGCATGGTCAATAGAGTATGAATAATCCTGTGCACTGTGAATACTGAAAACTGTGTGTGAATAATCCTGTGGCCTGAGGATGGTCAATACTATCTGTGAATAATCCTGTGTCCTGAGGACGGTCAATACAGTGTGTGAATTATCCTCTGGCCTGTAATTCGTAAATACTTTATGTCAATGCTCCTGTGGGCTGAGGATGGTCAATACTGTGTGTGAGTAATCCTATGGCCTGAGGATGGTCAATAGTGTGTACGAAAAATCCTGTGGCCACTGACGTGGATGTGGTTGTGGACTCCCTCCAATGTCACTCCCTACCTCTGCAAACCCCTCCAGCTGCAGCAATCTGTATTGGCTTTGTAACACCGTTCAGGCCCTGGCCACTCTCACCACCTCCAGCATCTTCATCTCTCCCTGTTCCTGTCACGTCATTAAACCCTGACAATGATTCCCGTTCCACCTGCCCCCCTCCTGCGAGCAGACCCTTTGCGATCCCTTTACAACTTACTCTTAAAGCACGCTCTCACTTCTGGATTTTAAGCACTTTTTGCTGATCTGGTTTGCCTCATAATCGAAGATGATCCGTTTTGTCCTGAGTGAGGGACAGGAGTGAGTTTCGTGTTGAGGTTTTGTCTGTTTCGATGGAATGTACTTTTTTTGAGTGATTTACACTGTTCCTTCAAATGTTTTCCACTGTTCATTTACAGACACATGTTCCAGTCTGTTTAGCCTGTTTACCTTGGTGACTTCTCCTGTCAAATTTACGCAATTGGCTATTTTTGTTTTTCATTGTAATTTGTCCTTTCTGTGATTCACTCTAAAACTTTATATTTCTTTAAACTGCAATTTATCACAATTTCCCAGAGGATCTCTCCAGGTGACATTACTCATTCTCTAAGTTTCATCACACAACCATCGATCTCACATAGTTATGTCCCTAGCTAGTTACACAATGTGTTATTCAAAGAAACACTGAAAATAAAATATCTGTACTCTCCTTCCACTATCACTGTTGTCAGTGTGATTGTCCCAAATTATGCAAATATTGAAGTTTCCCAAAATTATCACAATATCTTTGTTAAAAAATTCCAATTAATTCCTGTTTAATGCAGTGATGTGCAATGAAATGCTGTTCGGTGGCTAAAA
>NW_025200580.1:0-3271 GCF_004010195.1 Chiloscyllium plagiosum | reverse complement strand
TTATTGATTTCAAATTCCACCATTTCCGATGGTGGGATTCAAACATTTCTTCCCTGTACATTAGCTGAGGTTTTGGATACGTGCTGTAATAATATCACTCCGCCATCACTTCACCTGCTCAATGGTTGCCCATCCCTGAACACTGACACCAGTGCATCATGTAGCTAAACCCGTTCTTCCGACACATTTGTTTGATCTTGATAACTTGCTGCACTCTGGTGATATCACTCAGTCTCACTCCATGTGGTATCCCTCACTGTGTGGGTCTAATTGCTGCCTCTGTCAGTGTCTCTCGCTCAGGATCTCCAGATCCTGAGCCAACAGAATTCTCCACTCCCGAGAGACGCAGCAGCACAGGCCAGGGAAGGAAACTGAGATTTTCCAGATCTCTGTGGGACATCGTGCCATTTTCCATGTGTAACCCTCACAGCATCAGTCTAATTTCCCATTCTGTCCATCTCTTTGTCTCCTACACGTACTCAGGAAGGTCCTGACTCAATAGACTTCCCAACTACTGGGTGTCTCGTCAATCATCACATTGAAGATGGTTGGTCAGCCAGAGAGACAAAGGACAGGGAGATCTGGAGCCTTCAATAAATCCTGCAGCAAGGTAAGATCACTCACAGTGCACAGAGCAGAGAGCAATGAGAGGGCTCCAAACATCGGCTAACTAGACATGACATGGATATAGTGCCAGAGGGGAGCACAATACAGACATACCCCAGGCTCAATCACTGCCCATAATGTAAGGTCTGTTGTACTAAGACTAACCACACTGCAACACTGAATCCATGTCATATCTTGGTGACCAATGTCTTCAATAATATTTTAAATCCTATAACAGTTGCTATTTTTGTAACCTCCTCCCTTCCTTATAGTCACTTCACTAATTTGAAACGTACTGCATTCCAGCCTACCATCCCGATCGCTGTAACCTGCTTCAGTGTCTACAACATGTCTTATCTCGGTAGCCTCCTCCTCTTTAACTGGATACAGAGTCGTGTAGCACGGAAACAGGACCTTCACTCCAACACATCAATGCTGACCATGATTCTTATACTAAACGTGTCGCATTTGCCTGCGTTTGGCCCTTATCTCTTCAAACCTTCTCCTCTCCATGTATCTCCCCAAATGTCTTTTCCATGTTGTAATTGTACACATTTCTCCTATTTCCTCTGGCGGCCCGTTCCATCTATGCACCATCCTCTGTGGAAAATGTTGCCGCTCAGCTCCCTCTTTAAATCCTTGCTCTCTCACCTCCTGTTTATACCCTCTAGCTTTGGACTCACCTACCCTTGGCTTTACACCTTACTGAGGCCCTGCATGGTTTTATAAACTTTATAAGGTCAATCCGTAGCCTCCTCTGCCTAAGGCAAATATTTAGGACAATGTTATCAAAGCTCTGGACAATGAAGGAAAGTGCATCAAATACTGCTTTCACCACCCTGTCCAACTGCCATGTCACTTCCAAGGAACAATGTAACTGCACCCCTTGGTCTCTCTCTGTTCGACAACACTGTCCTTTGTCTCAACAAAACCCAACACCATACGTCAACTGCATCTTTCATTCCTTGGTCCACTGGCCCCATTGTTCAAGAGCCCCTTTGATAACCATATTCACTGCACACGACGCTATTAATTTGATCATCTGCAAACTTACTAACAATGACTCCTATATTCTCAATCAAATCGTTTCTATAGATGATACATATCAGTGGACCTAGCCCCGATCCTTATAGCACACCGCTGGTCACAGGCCTCCAGTCTGAACAACAATCCCCTTCCACCACCCTCTGTCTCCAACTGTCAAGCCAATTTTGTATCCAGTTGGCTAGCTCTCCCTGATCCCATGTGATCTAACCTTCTGAACAAGTATATCATGCTGAACCCTGTCAAAGGTCCTGCTGACTTTAGTGCAGACAATGTATGGTCACCACTTCAACAAAAGCAAACAAGTCAGTGAGACCTAACTTTGTACGCATAAAGCTGTGCTGACTAGCTTTCATCAATCCTTGCCTTTGTAAATGGATGTAACTCCTGCCTGGCAGAATCACTTCCACAACCTACCCATCACTGACAACTAGTCTTTAGTTCCCTAGCATTCCATCACAGCGTTTCTCAAAAAATGGACCAAAACTATATTCTTGTCATAGTTGTACAGCATGGAAACAGACCCTTTCGTTGGTAGAAAACATAATCTCAAACTAAACCCATCCCAGCTGCCTGTTGCTGGCCCATATCCCTCCAAATATTTCCTATTCACGTACTTATCAAAATGTCTGAAAAACGTTGTAATTGTACCCATATCCACCCCTTCCTCAAGAACTTCATTCCACACTCAAACCGCCCTCTGTGTTACAATTTGACCCTTATGTCATTCTTTTGAACATCTCTCTCCTCTAACCTGAAAAATGTGGCCCCTTCTCTTGAGACTCCCCCATCCTGGGGAAAATGCAGCTACCGTTAACTCTATCTATATCTCTCATTACCTTATAAACTTCTATAAGGTCACCTCTCAATCTCCAGGCTCCTGTGAAAAAAGACTCAGCCTATCCTGCCGTTTTTCAGAACTCAAGCCTTCCATACCCAGCAACAACATCCTGGTAAATCTTTTCTGAACCTCCTGCAGCTTAATAATATCCTCCCTATAACTGGGCGACGAGAACTGGACAGAGTGTTGCAGAAGAGGCCTCACCAATATCGGTACAATCTCAACATGACGTCCCAAATCCTACACTCAATGGACTGAGCAATAGTCAGGCATGCCAAGCACTGCCTTATCCATCCTGTGATGCAAGCTCCAAGAATTATGTACCTGAACCCGGAGGTCCCTCTGCTCTAAAACACTAACTGAGGCCCGAACATTACTTGTATAAGCTCTACCTTTGTTTGTTTTACCAAATTTATTACGTTGCATTTATTCAAATTAAATTCCTTCTACAGTTTTTCAGCCCATTCACTCATCAAGATCCCTTTGTAATCTTAGAAAACCTCCTACACTGTCAATTATTCCACCCTCCAATCTTCCAGCCCATCTCACATGGCTGTCAATGGTACAAATACCTTTGCTCGGGGCTCCTCAATTTCTTCCCGAGCATCACCTGTCTTACAGTTGATCAGGTCCTGGGGCTTTCCATAACTTTGTGTTTTAAAGCTTCCAGCACCACCTCTTCTACAACATGCACTCTTTTCAAGTCACAGAGATCTACAGCATGGAAACAAACACTTCGGTCCCACTCGTGCATGCTGACCAGAAGATCTAAACAAATCC
>NW_025200579.1:0-6627 GCF_004010195.1 Chiloscyllium plagiosum | reverse complement strand
TGATGGTATGATATTCCTCTGGACCAGGTGGGAATTGAACCTGGATCTCCTAGTTCAGAGGTAAAGACGCTACCACTGTCCCTTTCTACGTTTCCCAAGCTGTACATGAGACCTAACTCTTGGCTGCAGACATCAATTGAAAACAGCCAATGTGACAAGGTCTTCATGAAGGAAGGAGGGAGAAATCAGGAATCTACAGGCCAATCAGTCTGACGGTGGGGAAACTGTTGGAATGAATACTTAGAAACAGAATGAATCTGCACTTGGAGCAGGCAGGGGTTAATCAAGAACAGTAGGTGTGGTTTTATTAAAGGAAGGTCATATCTGACCGACCTGATTGAATTTATCAAAGAGGTGGCCAAGTGACAGCAATGCATTTGGTGTAGGCTACTTGGAATTCAGTGGGGCTTTTGATAAGGTCCTGCATGGGACACTGATGGCAAAGTCAAGAGCATCCAAGAAAATTTGGCAAATTGGATCCACAATGGGCTGAGTGGCAGGAAGCAGAGGGTGATGGTTGAGATGTGCTTCTGTAACTGGAAGCTTGTGCCCAGTGGGATCTTGCAGAGGCCAGTATTGGGTCCTCACAGTTTCTAGGTTCATAGAAATAACTTTCACTTGAAAGTTGGAGGATTGATCAGTGAGTTCACGGATGATATGAAAACTAGTGTGATGGAAAACTGTGAAGAAGATAGAATTAGACCATAGGAAGACAAACTTAATAAGGGAATACATGATGAACTATAGGGCCCTGGGAAGCACTGAAGATCAGAGGGACCATGTTGTACATGTCCACTAGTCACTTTAACACTGGGACACGCCTTTTCTTGTGAAGCACAGAGGTTGAGCTGTGAAGTTCTGATGGAACTGTCGAAAACATTGGCTCGGGGACAGCTAGCTTGTTGACTGCATTTCTGGAATTCACATTTAAGGAGGGATATGCTAGCACTCGAGACTTGGAAGGATGTTGTCTGAGCTGGAGAGTTTCAGTTATAAAGAGAGACTAGAAAGATTGGGTCATTTTACTTAGACCAGAGAGATTGAGAGGGGAGTCGCAGGTAGATAGGATAGTGAAGAAGGCATTTTGTATGTTTTCCCTTATTGGTCAGAGCATTGAATAAAGGAGTTTTGTGTGCAATTCTCCTCTGATTCATGTAGAAAGAATGTTGTGAAATTTGAAAAGGTTCAAGAAGGATTTACAAGGATGTTGCCAGGTTTGGAGGGTTTGAATTACAGCGATGGCTGAATAGGCTGGAGCTGTTTTCCCTGGAGTGTTGGAGGCTGAGGAGTGACCTTCCAGACGTTTATAAAATCATGGAGGCATGGATAGGGAAAATAGACAAGATATTTTTCCCTGGGGTGTGGTAGTCCAGAACTAGAAGGCATAGGTTTTGTGTGAGAGGGGAAAGATTTACAAGGTCATAAGGGCCAACTTTTCATGCAACAGCCGGTGCGTGTATGCAAGAGGAAGTGCAGGCCAGTACGCGGATAGTAACATATAAAAGGTATCGGGAGCGGTAGAAGAAAACTCCACCACCACCACCTGATGAAGGAGCAGCGTTCCGAAAGTTAGTGGTTCCAATTAAACCTGTTGGACTGTAACCTGGTGTTGTATGATTTTTAACTTGAATTGGAAGGAATGAGAGGGCCAAGTGCTGGTAAATGGGACTAGGTTAATTTTGGATATCTGGTCGGCATGGACGAGTTGGGCTGAAGGATCTGTTTCTGTGTTGTACATCTGTTTGACTCTATGACATCATTGAGATTTATAAAGTAATGAGAGGTGTTGATTGGGAAGACAGTAAGGAAATATTCCCCTTGATAGAGGAAGTAGTTAAGACAAATGCTGTAAAGTCTGGAAGGCTGTGCAGCATTTGAAGGTAAGGGGCAGGAGACTTACGGGGAAGGTCAGTGAAAAAGTCATAGAGCATGGAAACAGAGCTTTTGGTTCCCCCCAAGTCAATGCTAATCATAATCCCAAACAAAACTAGTCCCACCGCCTGCTCCTGGCCCATATCGCTCCAATTCTTTCCTGTTTGTCCAAATAGCTTTTAAACATTGGAATTGTACCCGCATCCATTAATGCCTCTGGAAGTTCATTCACACACGAACCACTCTCTGTGTAGAAAAAGTTGACCCTCATTTCCCTTATAAATCTTTCCCCTCTCACTTTAAAATATGTCTCCTAGTCCTGAAGTCTCGGGGGGAGTAAGCTCCCCAGTCCAAGGGGAAAATTTCCTCACTATCTACCTTATGAACACCTCTCATTATTTTATACATCTCAAACATGTCATCGAGTAATAGAGACTTACAGCACAGAAACAGATCCTTCGACCCAACTCATCCATGCTGAACGGATATCCTAACTTACCCTAGTCCCATTTACCAGTACTTGGTCCATATCCCTCTAATCCCTTTCTCTTCATATACAAGTCCTGAAGTCTATCAGGAGAAAGTGAGGTCTGCAGATGCTGGAGATCAAAGTTGAAACTTTATTGCTGGAACAGCACAGCAGGTCAGGCAGCATCCAGGAAACAGGAGATTCGACGTTTCGGGCACAGGCCCTTCTTCAGATGATATTCCATTCACTCACCTCAAGGAAAGAAGCATGAGGATGAGAACCATTGAACACATTGAACCCTGGACACTATGGATAATTTAGCATGGCCAGTTTATCTAAACTGCACATCTTTGGATTGTGGAAGGAAACCGGACCATATCGAGGAAACCCATGCAGACATGGGGAGAAGGTGCAAACTCCACGTAGACAGTTTCCTGAGGCTGGAATTGAACCCAGGTCCCTGGCGCTGTGAGGCAGCAATGCTAACCACTGAGCCACAGCGTCACACCCAATCAATATCCCATAAGAAAGTGCAAGTGGGTCGCCTGGGTTCTCCAATTCTTCTAGGTGCTCCTCCAGGCTAGACTGGAGAGAGGGAAGTCCTGTTCCTTTTCTTTAAACCCAACAAAGGAGGTGAGTAGGGCCTCCCACAGACCTTTATTGTTGGAACAGCACAGCAGGTCAGGCAGCATCCAGGGAACAGGAGATTCGACGTTTCGGGCACAGGCCCTTCTTCAGGAATGAGCAGAGAGTGTTCAGCAGGAGAAGATAAAAGGTAGGGAGGAGGGACTTGGAGGAGGGGCGGGGGAAATGTGATAGGTGGAAAGAGGCCCCACCTACGTTCGTGACACCACCCACGCCCTCCACCTCCTCCAGGATTTCCGCTTCCCCGGTCCCCAACGCCTCATCTTCACCATGGACATCCAGTCCCTGTACACCTCCATCCCCCATCACGAAGGACTCAAAGCACCCCGCTTCTTCCTTTCCCGCCCTACCACCCAGTACCCTTCCACCGACACCCTCCTTCGACTGACCGAACTGGTCCTCACCCTGAAACCCTCCTTCGACTGACCGAACTGGTCCTCACCCTGAAACCCTCCTTCGACTGACCGAACTGGTCCTCACCCTGAAACCCTCCTTCGACTGACCGAACTGGTCCTCACCCTGAAACCCTCCTTCGACTGACCGAACTGGTCCTCACCCTGAAACCCTCCTTCGACTGACCGAACTGGTCCTCACCCTGAAACCCTCCTTCGACTGACCGAACTGGTCCTCACCCTGAAACCCTCCTTCGACTGACCGAACTGGTCCTCACCCTGAAACCCTCCTTCGACTGACCGAACTGGTCCTCACCCTGAAACCCTCCTTCGACTGACCGAACTGGTCCTCACCCTGAAACCCTCCTTCGACTGACCGAACTGGTCCTCACCCTGAAACCCTCCTTCGACTGACCGAACTGGTCCTCACCCTGAAACCCTCCTTCGACTGACCGAACTGGTCCTCACCCTGAAACCCTCCTTCGACTGACCGAACTGGTCCTCACCCTGAAACCCTCCTTCGACTGACCGAACTGGTCCTCACCCTGAAACCCTCCTTCGACTGACCGAACTGGTCCTCACCCTGAAACCCTCCTTCGACTGACCGAACTGGTCCTCACCCTGAAACCCTCCTTCGACTGACCGAACTGGTCCTCACCCTGAAACCCTCCTTCGACTGACCGAACTGGTCCTCACCCTGAAACCCTCCTTCGACTGACCGAACTGGTCCTCACCCTGAAACCCTCCTTCGACTGACCGAACTGGTCCTCACCCTGAAACCCTCCTTCGACTGACCGAACTGGTCCTCACCCAGTCGTGTGTCTACTTGTGGTGACACTTCTCCATGAATCTCTGCTCTACATACAAAGGCAGTACTTTTTATGGGAATAATACAAAAGGTCTCTCAGCCACATAGTTGATTGTCGTTACATTGTTTAAGATGGGCAATTATCATTTTACAAGGCCCGGTGAATGTCGATGTCCTGCGATAACGAGTGAATGGATTAAAGTGACTGATTATCGGATTCTTCATGATCATGTGTCAATGGGAAGAGATTAAAAATGAAGGGTTTTGACTGTTTTCAACGGGAAATTCACATCCCTATGCTAATACGGAGAGGAAGCAAGATAATGTGAGCAGGAGGAAGTTTAACAGGGTTGCGGCCAAGGCTATCAGTCTCGGCTGGGGAGGACAAATACCTTTACCTGAGGCTGCAGAGGAATCCACATGTATGGCGGTAATGGATTACTTCTCTAAGATTCAGTTATCCTACTGAGATGTTCTGTCTATTCAGTAATTGATAATGTAGTCAGTCTGTTTCACAGTCGAGTGTTTAACTCTTGAGTGCCCAGTATGCCTTGAAAGAGAGTTAAAACATTGAACTGATCCCTTTTTGGCTTTATAACGTCCTCACCGCAGTCAGTGACAGCAAACTCCTCCTGTCAGATATAAACCAGCCCCTCACTCACTGACACCAATCACCCCCTGTCGAATATAAACCACCCCACAGGCACAAATCTCCCCATGTCTGATTTCACCCAGCCCCACAGACAGTGACAACATTTTCCTCCAATCTGATATAAACCAGCCCCACAGTCACTGACACCAATCTCCCCCTGTCTGATATATACCAGATCCACAGTCACTGACACCAATCTCCCCCTGTCTGATATAAACCAGACCCACAGTCACTGACACCAACCTCCCCCTGTCTGATATAAACCAGACCCACAGTCCCTGACAACAATTTCTCCTTCTCTGATATAAACCAGACGCACAGTCCCTGAGACCAATCTCCCCCTGTCTTATATAAACCAGCCCCACAGTCACTGACACCGATCTCCCCCTGTCTGGCATAATCCAGCCTCACAGTCATTGACACCAATCACCTCCTGTCTGACGTAAACCAGTCCCACAGTCACTGACACCAATCTCCCCCTGTCTGATATGAACCATGCCCACAGTCACTGACACCAATTTCCTCCAGTCTGATATAAAGCAGCCCCACAGTCACGATCACCAATCTCTTCCTGTCTGATATAAACCAGACCCACAGTCCCTGACATCAATCTTCCCCTGTCTGATATAAACCAGACTCACAGTCACTGACACCAATCTCCCCCTGTCTGATATGAACCATGCCCACAGTCACTGACACCAATTTCCTCCAGTCTGATATAAAGCAGCCCCACAGTCACGATCACCAATCTCTTCCTGTCTGATATAAACCAGACCCACAGTCCCTGACATCAATCTTCCCCTGTCTGATATAATCCAACTCCACAGTCACTGACACCAATCTCCCCCTGTCTGATTTCAACCAGCCCCACAGTCAGTGACGACAATCTCCCCGTGTCTGATATAAACAAGACCCACAGTCCTTTACACCAATCTCCCCCGGTCTGATATAACCCAGCCCCACAGACACTGACGCCAATCTCCCCTTGTCTGATATTAACCAGCACCACAGTTAGTGACGCCAATCTCTGCCTTTCTGATATGAAGCAACTAGGTAAAAACAAGGAATCTAGATGCTGAGACTAGAGACGAGATTAAAGTGGTGCTGGAAAAACACAGGTAGCGTTGATATAAACCAACTCCACAGTCCCTGACACCAATCTCCCCCTGTCTGATATATACCAGTCCATAGTCACTGACACCAATTTCCTGCTGTCTGATATAAACCAGTCCCACATCACCTTCACCAATCTCCCGCTGTCTGATTTAAACCAGTCCCATATCACTGACACCAACCTCCCCCTGTCTTATATAAACCAGACCCACAGTCCCTGACACCAATCTCCCCCTGTCTGATGTTAGATTAGATTACTTACAGTGTGGAAACAGGCCCTTCGGCCCAACAAGTCCACACCGCCCCGCCGAAGCGCAACCCACCCATACCCCTACATCTACCCCTTACCTAACATTACGGGCAATTTAGCATGGCCAATTCACCTAACCTCCACATCTTTGGACTGTGGGAGGAAACCAGAGCACCCGGAGGAAACGCACGCAGACACGGGGAGAACGTGCAAACTCCACATAGTCAGTCGCCTGAGGCGGGAATTGAACCTGGGTCTCTGGCGCTGTGAGCCAGCAGTGCTAACCACTGTGCCACTGGTTAGCACTGCTGCCTCACAGCGCCAGAGACTGGTATATATCTAATTGATATATACCAGTCCCACATCACTGACACCAATCACCCGCTGTCTGACTTAAACCAGTCCCACATCACTGACAACAACCTC
>NW_025200578.1:5523-6626 GCF_004010195.1 Chiloscyllium plagiosum | reverse complement strand
ACAATGGATGTAAGAAGGGACACGTAACAGGTGAAACATCATTTGTTGGTGGTGAGATTTGATTACAATAGATCCATATCACTTGTTAGCCATGCAGAGCTGCCTATTCTGCGTCCAGCCTACGGCCAAAAGTGAGGTCTGAGGCATTTGGAAGCATTGTCACCCAGAGCTGTCACCCATTGTCACCCAGAACTGTCACCCATTGTCACCCAGAACTGCCAAGTTGAATGATCTTTTTGCAGCAGCGGAGGCTCCCAGCATCACAGGTGCCAGCCTTCAGACAATTCAATTCACTCCATATGATATAAAGGGACAACTGAAGACACTGATTGCTTTAAGGATTATAGGTTACCGAGTCACAGAGATGTCCCTTTGATCCACCTTGTCCATGCTGCCCAGATATCCTAACCTAATCTAGTCCTATTTGCTAGTACTTGGCCCATATGTCGATGAACCCTTCCTATTCATATACCTATCTTAAATGTTGCAATTGTACTAGCCACCAACACTTCCTCCGGCAGCTCATTCCATACATGTACTATCCTCTGCGTGAAAAAGTTGCCCGTTAGGTCCCTTTTAGATTTTTCCCTTCTCATCCTAAACCTGTGCCCTCTAGTTCTGGACTCCCATACCGCCAGGAAAAGACCTTGTCTATTTACTCGATCCATGCCCCTCATGATTTTATAAACTTCTCAGACTCATTTCCAGGAAAAACAACCACAGTCCATTCAGCCTCTCCCGCAGCTTAAATCGTCCAACCCAGGCAATGTTCTTGTATTTTATTTTCTGAACCCTTTCAAGTTTCACAACATTCTTCCAAGAGGAGGAACACCAGAATTTCACACAATATTCCAACTGTGGCGTGTAAAGCCGCCACATGACCTTCCAACTCCTGTACTTAATACTCTGACTAATAAAGAAAAGCACACCAAATTCCTCCTTCACTCCCTGCTACTCTGCTTTTAAGCAACTGTGAACTTGCACTCCAAGGTCTCTTTGTTCAGCAACATTCCCCAAGGCCTTACCATTAACTGTGTACGTCCTCCTTCTATGTGCCTTTCTAAAGTGCAGCACCTCACATTTATCAAAATTAAACTCCATCT
>NW_025200578.1:0-4771 GCF_004010195.1 Chiloscyllium plagiosum | reverse complement strand
GAAAGAAGTGAAACTATCACTGAATTCTAACAGATGAAAGGCTTAACAGACAATCAATTTTTCAATGTATAATTTCAGTTACATCATACTGTAAATTTTTGCTATAAATTCTGTGTTAAGATTGAGCCCTCCACTATCACCCGATGAAGGAGCGCCGCTCCAAAAGCTAGTGTGCTTCCAATTAAACCTGTTTGACTGTAACCTGGTCTGTGATTTTTAACTTTGTATTCCCCAGTCAACACCGGCATCTCCAAATTGTAAGCACTACAGTTGCCTCTTGCAGTGCACTCAAGGGCTTTTACTATGTTGAATGGTCAGACTTACCTGCTCTCTTCAGTTCCCTTTTTTTGTCAGTATTGCCATTGGAAACTTTGATCCTGATCGAATTAAGTTTCCTTGATTCAATTAATTGTCCCCTTTCATCCATTCCTGCTCTGTGGGTTTCTGCTGAACCTCACCTGCAGCAATGGTTTATTTTAATTTGGTCTATTTTGTGATAGTTAAATATACTACAGAACCGCAGTTTTATGAAGGAATGAATGAATGAATGACACCCTGTTATAGTAGGGATTTACGAATGAGTAAATATAAAGTGCTTCAATGAGTTAATGAAAGGGACCCCACAGTAGGTTAGTGGATTACACCAAAATTGGTGATACAGTTGACAGTGAAGAAGGTTAGCCATGATTACAAAAGGATCCTGATCAATTCGGTTGATAGGCTGAAGTGGGTCAAATGGGCCCAGTGGCCATATTTGTTTCATATTTTGAATTGTTTTCACCTGTGAGAGACCTTCACCAGGAGGGTGAACATTTTGTATAGTGACCCTCTTGCCACAGTCCTCCCCAATGGTGGACGATCGAGCAAATTTAATATTTGTAGGGGCAGTCGACAGAGCTGTGCCTTGCCACCTTTGCTTTTCACATTGGTAGTTGAACCGCTGGCAGAGCGATACTAATATAACTGCTCCAGAGGTGGGGACGAAGTCACATAAAATCACACTATATGTGCATGACAGTCTCAGTGCCACACCTGATACAATGCATCAATTTATTTGGTGGCTTCTTGGGTTATAAGATCAATTTTGCGAAGTCAGAGACGGTGCCCACAGGTGGTCTCACGAGACTGCCTGATCCTGAGGCTGGATCTCGGTTCCCTTTTAGTTGGTCACATGAGAGCTTTTTCTACTGAGGCATATTTATTACTCTCATTTATGTTCGGCTATTTAATGGCAGCTTTGCCGTTTTATTCAACAGAATCAAGTTGGACCTTTGTCGATGGGAGGCGTTCCAAACTCTTGTATAGTCAGATAACCCTCAATAAAATGAGCATTCTGCCTCAGCTGTTGTATCCTAAAAGAATGCTTCATCTGCTTGTTACTAAGCAAATATTTAGAAGATTGAATGGTTGGCTCCATTATTTTATCTGATATCTCAAGCAGCCGCAAAATTAAATAGAACTAAACTGCAGTTATTTTACAGACTGGGAGGAGTGGGCCTTCCAGATATCAAGAACTATTAGGTACGTTCGTTGCTGTCTTACATGGATGATTGGGCCCGTGGGGACCCTCACTCACTTTGTTTGGACAGCGAAGTATCTCAGGCAAGGTGACCCTCATTAGCCTGCTGTTCTTAGACAAAATGAGAACAGTTAAGGAATAATACCATTGTTGAACAATCATCAATACTGTTAATGCGTGGAGGGCAATGTGCCAGAGTGAGAGTAATATTGCCAAAACATCATTTCTGACAGCCTTAGTTGGTATGACAGGCTTTCAGCCCGGGATGATGATCTCTGGGTTTAAATTATAGACAGCTAGGGGTTGTCTTGCCTGGATGGTTTATTTGAAGGGGACACACTGATGTCTATTTGATTAGATTATATTACAGAATGGAAACAGGTCCTTCGGCCCAACAAGTCCACACCGACCCGCCGAAGCGCAACCCACCCATACCCCTACATTTACCCTTTACCTAACACTACGGGCAATTTAGCATGGCCAATTCACCTGACCTACACATTTTTGGATTGTGGGAGGAACCCGGAGCACCCGGAGGAAACCCACGCAGACACGGGGAGAATGTGCAAACTCCACACAATCGGTCGCCTGAGGCGGGAATTGAACCCGGGTCTCTGGCGCTGTGAGGCAGCAGTGCCAACCACTGTACCACCGTGCCGCATGTCTTCTGAGCAATTTGCTCGGAAATATGAATTGTCCAGTCGGAACCTCTTTCATTTCTTTCAAATGAGAAACTACATACGAAAAGAGACCACACTTCAAGTTGATCATTATAGGCCCGAGTTGGAGAAGAGGGTGTTGAGTGCTGAGGGCATATTATCTGTGAGCAACACTTATCATCTATTGAGAGAGGGTCCCTCAGACAGACCGAATGGCTCTGTAAGGTATGGGAGAGAGAGTTGTACATTGAGATCTCTTCTGAATTATGGGAGGCTATCTGCAAGATGGATCGCGATTTACCACAGACCCACGCTTGGTAACCGAAGATTCTCCACAGTATCCATCTGGCCCCAGACCGCCTCACTAAATTTAAAGCAGGAGCATCTCTAAATGTAAAGAGAGCGTGGGGGAGCTCACTCATTGCCTCTGGTCCTACCACAGACTGCGGGCATTCTGGAGTGCTGTGGTAGGTGACATAGACAAGGCCTTGGGAAGTAAATGGAAATGGACCCGTTTCAATTTTTCTTGGCTTTGTTAATTCACTTTTATTAGATGCATACATCAAAGGCTTTTCAGTACCCTCACTTTTTGTGCAAAAAACAACATTCTGTTTGGTTTGGTGTCGGAAAATCCCCTGGGGCTGGCAGGCTGGTGTAAGCTAGTCATGGAGCACAGTCCCTTGGAATGTCTGTCGAATATGGTGCACCATAAAACTGAGAATTTCTATAAGATGTGGCGGCCCGTTTTGGACTACCTGGGTACATATTTGTTCTCCATAGTAATAAGAACTTTGATATAGCCATGGTAATTCTAACTAATGTGTTTGGTATCCAGAGGGAATGAACTATGAACATATTAATACGTATAAGCCTGTGCTCTCGATGATAGCGGGCTGTTCCTTTGTTTTGCTAAGGTGTGTTACAATTGTTATCATTATTATTATTGATAAGATTTTCCTGTTTTAAACTTAGTTATTAGTTATTATTTATATATGTTACTAGCGGTTTTGTTTTATATATTAATTTGATTTATTTGCTTTTGGATTCATCATAATATTCAAAAGAAAAAATCTTCTTTTTAATAAAAGTATATATTCCAAAAAGTGATAGAGCTGCTATTCTTGTTACTTAAGAGGCAGAATTATATTAACATTGTTATGGACCAGGGCAGCCACCATTATCCAACCAATAACGTTTCAAGAAGGTAGCCCAGACCTTAACTTGACCAGTTCTTTGAAGCAGGTATAAGTGGATATTCCAGGAGTGATGCAGCTGGCCCAACAACTCAGTTATACACTAAACAGAATTTACTTATAGATTACTTGAACGAAACACAAGCAAAAGAGAACCGAATTCAGAAGAACAATCTGTCTGAAAATCCCACCAAATCCATCACAACTTTACGATGCTCTTCCAAATACCTGCAAACAAACATCTCCTTCTCAAAAACAGGTAATATTAAACACATGTCCTGCCAGGGGAGAAGTCAGAGAAAGGGAGGATTAGCACGGAACTACTCCTTTGGTTCCCCAGTAGCTTCTCTGGGTTCCCAGCTGAAACTTGACTAGCAGCTGCAAACACAGCGGGTTGCTAAAATCAAAACCCTGATCTGACCGAACGAATCACTTGCCTTTCGTTGTACAGTTGTTTTATAAAAACTCTTAAAAGCTTTTTCAAGCAGATATTTCAAGAAATACCAGAACGTCTATCATTTCAACCCCTGAAAAAACAAACCAAGGAGACTACATAACCTTGATAATGGAGCAGCAGCAACTTCCTCCCACCCACCCCGCCTTTTAAAAAAAAGCAACACCAATATCCAAAGATGGCATAATTTTAAAACCACTTAATCTTACACTGTTAGTACACTGCAAACCCCAAATACATTACTTTGACTATAATATGCAAACATGCACGATTACAATCTGTGTCAGTCTGCTTTACTGCATTGCCACTTGAATGAGAACCGAATGCCTCCGTTTCTCATTCAAATTTCGACAATGTGTCAGCAATCACGTTTCTCGTCCTGCCACATGTACAGGTTTTAAATTGAACGCTTGTAACGGCAATCTCCATCTAAACAATCTGGAATTTGTGCCCGTAAGATTCTCCACACACTTCAGTCAGTTCGGATCAGTCTATTTGATTGTCTCAGACACATTACCGGTAATATAAACATTGACATGTTGTAACGTTAACAGCAACCTCAAAGACTCCTTCTGAAATGTCAAATATTTCTCTTGGTAAATGTCCAGGTTCCTGGAGAAATACCCGATTGGTCTTCATATCTTCTTAGCATCTTCCTGATAGAGCATCACACTGACACCGACATCACATGCATCGATAGCCAATTGAATGACTTGGCAGAATTAGGCATGGTAAACACTGAGGCAGTTGTTAGCAGAAAATGCCTTCTGACAGTTTGTCATCCACTGATTTTTGTTTTGCTTTTCCTCTGTAACTCAGTGAGTGTAGAAGCCATACTGCTAACATTTGGTAAGAATTTCCGATTGGAAACCACTCAATCCCAGTAATAATAGTATTGCTCTTTCTATCAAGTTCTCCGTCCAATAACATGGCCCAGGAAGGTGAC
>NW_025200577.1:1710-6625 GCF_004010195.1 Chiloscyllium plagiosum | reverse complement strand
CCTGGATGAGAAGTTATCGATTGCTTTTGCGAGTTTCTTTGAGTTGCGTGATCTGGAGCAATCAGGCAGCAGGTTATACGTTTCATCATATTATGGGAATTGTGTGATGTGACAAGGTTTGTGAAACAATCTCCGCCGTACGCTCCTCGGTAGCAGCAATCACAATATGATTTAGTTTTACATCAAGTTTGAAAGAGAGTAGATTGGGCCTAAGACAAGTACTTTCATTTTAAATATGGTGTTTGTTTGAAAGCTTAGGTAGCTGAAGTGAATGGCAGATTCAGCTCTGAGATAGATTAATGGCAACAGTGGTGACATTTAAGAGCATACTTCAGAATAATCAGAATAAGTCTATTACAACGAAAGCAAGAAATTTTAGAGGGAGGACTCTCTATCTATGGTTAGCTAAAGAAGTGAGAGAAACCATTTAATTTGATGCATTTGTAAAGATGAAGGTAGATCAGATGATTGATCTGAAAATAAAGAATGGCAGGTTCTTTATTCAGTTAGTCAGGAGGAGGGAATTAGAATCTGAAAACAGTAAAGCAAGAGTTTCCATAGGTTTATAAAGATAAAATGTAGACATAAAGTAAATTTTGGTCCTTGAGAGAGTGAGGATATGAAGTTAATAGTCAATAATAAGGAAATGGCTAATGAAATGAACAAGTATTCTACTTCTCTCTGACTGTCGAAGGTAAAACAAACTCAGGAGGCGAGAGGGAGGAACATAGTGAGATTACATTCTCTATGGAGACTTTATTCAGTAAACTGATGGAATAGGGGACTGACCAGTCTCCGACTCCAGGTGGACTTCATCGCAGGGCCTTGAAGGAGTTTGCAAATGAGGTTGGAGTTGTATTGGCATGAATTTCCAAAATTCCCAAGATTCATAGAGCATAGAACAATACAGCGCAGAACAGGATCTTTGGCCCTCGATATTGCGCTGACCTGTGAACTAATCTAAGCCCATCCCCCTACACTATCCTTCATCATCCATATGTTTATCCAAGGACTGTTTAAATGCCCCTAATTTGGTTGAGTTAGCTACATTGGCAGGCAGGACATTCCACGCCCTTACCTTTTTCTGAGCAAAGAACCTGCCTCTGACATCTGTCTTAAATTTAATCACCTCTCAATTTGTAGCTGTGCCCCCTTGTACAAGCCGACGTCCTCATCCTAGGAAAAAGACTCACTGTCCACCCCATGTAATCCTCTGATCATCTTGTATATCTCTATTAAATCACCTCTTAGCCTTCTTCTCTCCAATGAGAACAGACCCAAGTCCTTCAGCCTTTCCTCATAAGACCTTCTTTCCAGACCAACATCCTGGTAAATCTCCTCTGCACTTTTCCAATGCTTCCACATCCTTCTTGTAATGGGGCGATCAGAACTGTACACAATATTCCAAGTGTGGCTGCACTAACAATTTGTACAGTTGTAGCATGACATCACGGCTCCAGAACTCAATCCCTGTACACTAAAACCTAACATACCGTATGCCTTCTTAACAGCACTACCAACCTGGATGGCAACTGTCAGAGATCTATGTACATGGACACCAAGATTCCTCTGCACATTTCCATTGAGCCAGTATACTGCCTTCCTGTTACTCTTCCCAAAGTGAATCACCTCATATTTAGCTGCACCAAACTCCATTTGCCACCTCTCATCCCAATTCTGCAGTTTATCCAAGTCCTCTTGCAACCTGTATTATTCTTCCACACTGTCAACCACTCCACTAACTTTAGTGTCATCTGCAAACTTACTAACTATCCACTTATGCCTGCATACAAGTCGTTTATAAAAATGACAAACAGTAGTGCTCCCAAAAATGATCCTTGTGACACACCACTAGTAACCGGACTCCAGGCTGAATATTTTCCATCAACCACCACTTGCTGCCTTTTTACGGAAAGCCAGTTTGTAATCCAAATTGCTAAATCACCCTCAATCCCATGCCCCTGCGTTTTCTCCAAAAGCCTACTATGTGGAACCTTATCAAAGGCTTCACTCTAGTTCATGTTCACCACGTCAACTGCCCTACCCTCATTCATATGCTTGGTCACCTTCTCAAAAAACTCAATGAGGTTTGTGAGACACAACCTGCTCTTGACGAAACCATGTTGACTATCTCCAATCAAGTTGCTGCTTGCTAGATGATTACAAATCCTATCTCTTATAATCCTTTCCAAAACTTTTCCTGCAACAGATATAAGACTCAATGGTGTATAATTACCTGGGTCATCTCTACTGCCCTTCTTGAACAAGGGCACAACATTTGTGGGCAGCATAGTGGCACAGTGGTTAGCGCTGCTGCCTCGCAGCGCCAGAGACCTGGGTTCAATTCCCAACTCAGGTGACTGACTGTGTGGAGTTTGCACATTCTTCCCAAGTCTGCGTGGGTTACCTCCGGGTGCACCGGTTTCCTCCCACAGTCCAAAGATGTGCAGATCCGGTGAATTGGCAATGCTAAATTGCCCGTAGTGTTAGGTAAAAGGGGTAAATGTAGGGGAATGGGTGGGTTGCGCTTCGGCAGGTCAGTGTGGACTTGTTGGGCCAAAGGGCCTGTTTCCACATTGTAAGTAATCTAATCTAATCTAAAAAAAATTTGCAATCCTCCAGTCTTCAGGTACTAAACCTGTAGACAATGACGACTCAAAGATCAAGACCAAAGGCTCTGCCATCTCCTCCCTAGTTTCCAGAGAATCCTCGAATAAATCCCATCCGGCACAGGGCACGTGTCTACTTTCACACTTTCAAGAATTGATAACACTTCGTCCTTACTAACCTCAATCCTTTCTACTCCAAAAACCCGAATCTCTGTCTTCGCTACATTATACTCATTTTCCCGAGTGAAAACAGATGAGAAATATTCGTTTTCACAACTCTGATGTCCACAGGGTCCACACACAGCTTCCCACTTTTGTCTTTGACTGGCCCTATTCCTACCCTAGTCATCCTTTTAATCCTCACATACCGATAGAAAGCTTTAGGCCAAGAGAGGCCTACTCAAGAGAGGCAATCCCTATATTCAATAATGAAGGGAGGCAGGAAACTATAGGGAGATCAAACACAGTTACAGTAAGTTCACAGACTCCACTTATCCGAAGCAGGTGACAATCCTTCAATGAAGTCTGATATATTGGGTAAACCTTTAAAGGCAGAATGGCTGAGGAATTCTGAGGTATTGAGGGATCTTGGTGTTCTCTTCCATGAGTTACAGCTGTAGCATCTCACTTAAAGTGAAGCGAAACTGTCTTTTATTACAAGTGGAATTGAATGTAAGAGTAAGAATGTTATGCTTCAGTTATACAGGCCATGTGAAATCACATCTCAGACACTGGGTATAGTTTTGTTCTCTGTTGCAGTAACTCGATCAACCACTGGAGACTGAGTACAGGATTGCAGTTGTTTTAATCAAGCAACGTAGGGACAGCATCACTAGTTCGACCAGAGTAAGACTCTGGAGAATACAGAAAAACTGAGGACCTTTATACCAGAAGCATCTAATCTTGCTTCTTACAAACAGAAGAAAACAGATTTCAGTTGCAGGTCATACATTAATGACATGCATGTCTCTTTCACTCAGTCAAAGATCATTGACACCATATTGATTTGCCTCATTTCTTATCAGTGTCCTTCATCTCCCTGTGTCTAAACCTTTTCTGGCCCAAGGCCTCTCTGCATTGGTTTGATGGAACAAACTGTTGTTTATGAATTCCTGCTTGAGGCTGCTTCAGTTCATTTGGTACAAGGTTCATTAATTATATCCTGTTCTTTAATTTACCTATCATAATCCCTATTGAACCTTTACAGTGTCAATTCACTCTAACCCCAGTCTCATTTAAAAATGAATGTAAATGCGTTAGAGGTGGTTCAGAGGAGATTTACTAGATTAATACTTTGAACGAGTAGCTTCTCTTACGAAGATAACGTGGACAGATTGGGTTTGTTTCCACTGGAGTTTAGATGGGTTTGTGGGTGACTTGAACAAAATATATAAAGTCCTTCAGGGCCTTGATGAGGTGGATGTTAAATGGATGGTGGTTCTTGTGAAGGGCTTTTGCCCGAAACATTGATTTTCCTGCTCCTCGGATGCTGCCTGACCTGATGTGCTTTTCCAGCACCACAGTTTTCATCTCTGCTCCAGTTACGCCTGTCGATATCTGGATCTCTGAATGTTTACATCATTATTATTATAAGTATTACAGAGGAGAAAGTGCTGGATGCCTTGAAACAGTTAAGAGTGGATAAATCCCCAGGACCTGATCTCGGGTGTACCCGAGAACTCTGTGGGAAGCTAGAGAAGTGATTGCTGGGCCTCTTGCTGAGATATTTGTATATAGTCACAGGTGAGGTGCCGAAAGACTGGCGGTAGGCAAACGTGGTGCCACTGTTGAAGAAGGGCGGTAAAGACAAGTCAGGGAACTATAGACCGGTGAGTCTGACCTTGGTGGTTGGCAAGTTGTGGGAGGGAATCCTGATGGGACAGGATGTACATGTATTTGGAAAGGCAAGGACTGATTCAGGATAGTCAACATGGCTTTGTGCATGGGAAATCATGTCTCACAAACTTGATTGAGTTTTTTTGAAGAAGTAACAAAGAAGATTGATGAGGGCAGAGCAGTAGATGTGATCTACATGGACTTCAGTAAGGCGTTCGACAAGTTCCCCATGGGAGACTGATTAGCAAGGTTGGATCTCATGCACTACAGGGAGAACTAGCCATGTGGATGCAGAACTGGCTCAAAGCTAGAAGGCAGAGGGTGATGGTGGAGGGTTGTTTTTCAGACTTGGAGGCCTGTGACCAGTGGAGTGCCACAAGGATCGGTGCCGGGTCCTCTACTTTTTGTCATTTACATAAATGATTTGGATGCGAGCATCAGAGGTACAGTTAGTAAGTTTGCAGATGACA
>NW_025200577.1:0-1452 GCF_004010195.1 Chiloscyllium plagiosum | reverse complement strand
GTCGGAGGCTGAGGGGTGACCTTATAGAGGTTTACAAAATTATGAGGGGCATGGATAGGATAAATAGACAAAGTCTTTTCCCTGGGGTCAGAGAGTCCAGAACGAGATGGCATAGGTTTAGGGTGAGAGGGGAAAGATATAAAAGAGACCTAAGGGGCAACTTTTTCACGCAGAGAGTGGTACGTCTATGGAATGAGCTGCCAGAGGATGTGGTGGAGGGTGCAACAATTGCAACATTTAAGAGGCATTTGTATAGGTATATGAATAGGAAGGGTTTGGTGGAATGTGGGCCGGGTGCAAGCAGATGGGACGAGATTGGGTTGGGATATCTGGTCAGCATGGACGGGTTGGACCGAATGGTCTTTTTCCATGCTGTACATCTCTATGACTCTATAATAGTGTTAATACTAAAATCCTGTTTTTATTTTCTTTGTTTCTCTTACACTCGCATGCTGTCTGCTCCCTCATGTGCGCTGCCCCTCTCTCTGACCCTCCGGCCCTCTTGCACATGTTCCCCCTCTGTCTGTCTGTCTCTCACTCTCACTATCTCTCTCTGTCTTTCTGTTTGACTCTCTTGCATGCACTATCTCTATGTCTGGCTCTCTTGCATTCTTTCTCTCTCTCTCTGGCTCTCTTGCATTCTCTCTCTCTCTCTCTCTCTCTCTCTCTCTCTGTGGCTTTCTTGTGTGCACTCTGTTTCTCTCCCTCCCCCTATTTCTCTGATCCCCAGTCTCAACAATAACATGCTCACAGATTCTTGTGCCGACGATCTCAGCTCCATTCTAAGTACAGGTCGCTCACTGACCGTTGTGAACCTGAATGACAATAAATTGGGGGATTCAGGAGTAAAATTGCTGCCAGCAGTTCTAAGGAATCCAAACTGTAAAATACAAAAACTTGAGTAAGTACCCAAGTAGTTTAACTTGTGTTTGTAATAACTACATGCCCAACACTTTATTATTAGCACAAATAAGAATGAAAACTGGGTATTTCCTCTGATTGTAATCGCCAGGCTTCGTGACAACTGTCTCTCAGAATCTTGTGCTGAGGATCTCGCCTCTATACTCAACACAAGCCAATCTCTGGCAGAACTAAACCTCGGAAATAATAAGTTGAAACATTTAGGAGTGAAACGACTGTCATTGGCTCTGATGAATCCTCATTGCAAAATACCGAAGTTGTTGTGAGTACCACACTTTGGGAGACTGTGTTTATAATTAAGGGTTTGGTGGAATGTGGGCCATGTGGCCAAGTTATTGTTTGGATAAGTAATGACCAGCACCGAGGATTTACTCTGATTCCTGGTGTTCCTTTCTCTCTCATCCTAAGGCTGTTCAGAAATGGTCTGACAAAATCTTGGTGTCCAGGTTCTCAATTCTGCTGTCAGTAAAAACCAGTCTTTAATGAAACTGAACGTGAATAATAACAATTTGGGAGATTCAGGGGTGAAAC
>NW_025200576.1:3446-6625 GCF_004010195.1 Chiloscyllium plagiosum | reverse complement strand
TGCAGAAATTCACCAAAGCTTTTTACATGGCACATTCCAAACACATGCCCACTACCACCTAAAAAGAATAACCAGAGCACACTGACAGGGCGAGAACATGCAAACCTGACAAAGGGTAGAATTGAAGCCAGGTCCTGCTGGTGTGAGGCAGTAGTGCTAGCCACTAAGCCACCATGCTGCCCTAGAGAAAGTTACTACTTCCCAAATCCATCTGATTCTCCGATTCCATTTTAAAAGCCCAGGAGGTCATATTGAAATAGGAGGCAAAGTGGTAGAATTTCCCTAAAGTTCTGCAATAGTCGTAAAGTTCAAAAACATTTCTGCCAAATGTATGGAGTGAGATTATAAAAGCCCCTAGAAGTCACTAATGAAGAATCTTATTATGCAGCCACTTTTGTCTGCATGGACTTCATTCCGATTAGTCCCAGGCTGAATCCTGTGGCCCGTTCTAAATGTGAGTGCAACTACAATGATCCACTTTGCCCCATCTTTATTTCTAAATGATCATTTGTCCTGTGTGCGAACTTTCAGTTATTAATATCTTGTTGCTGCTTTTTTTTTATTGTACTTTGTCAATTTAAGATTATCATTGATGACCAGTGAGAACTCCAATTCACCTTGGCACCTAAATTCGCTGACTGGCTCCCCCTGTATGTGCCGTCGGAGTCCTCGCTTGCTAACAAATGGCTATTATGATCTCAGTGAAGAGAGCTTCATGGATGAGGAGGGCAATCTCACTCTCACGCCATCTAAAATAAACATCAGTTACAAGGAAAATCTTGTACGGTGGGTATCTCCATTGATGACTGTGTACCTCAAGTTAATCACACTCGGGTTAATCATGGCTTCTGGACAGTAGTCACCTTCAGTAAACTGAACCACATAATCCAAATACTGAGGTTTCACTGTATCCTATCATTTGCTTCACTTTCAGGACCATTTGAGAACTTCCCTCAGATCTATTTGACTGAAGGGTTTTAATTTAACACCAAGATGAGGAGGAATTTCTTCTCTTGGGGGTTGAGAGTTTTTGGACAGCTGGCCACAGAGCTGTGCGGGTAGTGCTTGTTCACATTGTGGCTGACCTAGGCAGATACTTGGTCAGGAGGGGAATCAAGGATTACAGAAAAAACACAGGAAAGGAGATGTGAGGAATCTGAAAGATCCAAAGGGCTGAATGGCCTACTCCTATTCTGATTTTATGGTCTACTTATTCAATGTGACAGCTTATTCAATATAGGAGGAAGATGTTGGAAGACACTGAGTCAGAGTTATAAAGCTCAGAAACGCTTCTGTCCAACTTGTCCATGTCGAAAAGATATCTTTTTTATTTCAAAAATATACTTTATTTATAAAATATTTTGATCTGTACAATTGGTCATGCCATACATCCGTAAACATTCCATTTCTTGGTATACAGAGACAGAGTAATCATTCCTATTTGCAGGTCTGTTTGATTACATTTTTAGCTGAGGCGTCAGCAGAGCCCAAATGACTGCATGGGCCCCCTGTTCTCCCCAAGCTTCAGCACGTCCCTCAACACGTAGTCCTGGGCCTTGGAATGTGCCAGTCTGCCACAGTCAGTCGGGGTCAACTCCTTCAGCTGGAAGCTCAGCAGGTTTCGGACCACCCAGAGAGCGTCCTTCACCGAGTTGATGATCCTCCAGGTACAGTTGATGTTCGTCTCGGTGTGCGTCCCGGGGAACAGGCCGTAGAGCACGGAGTCCTGGGTCACGGCCCAGCTCGGAACGAACCTCAACAAACACCACTGCATTCCTCTCCAGACTTCCTCTGCATAGGCACATTCCAGAAGGAGGTGTGTGACAGTCTCGTCCCCCCCGCAGCCGCTTCGAGGGCAGCGTGCGGTGCGGCTGAGAGTCCGGGCGTGCATAAAGGATCTCACAGGCAGAGCCCTTCTCACCACCAGCCAAGCCATGTCTTGGTGCTTGTTGGAAAGTTCTGGCGATGAGGCATTCTGCCAAATGGCTTTGACAGCCTGCTCAGGGAACCACTCAATAGGATCCGCCCTGTCCTTTTCCCGAAGGGTCTCAAGGACACTACGTGCTGACCACTTCCTGATGGACTTGTGGTCAAAGGTATTTTTCTTCATAAACTTCTCCACTAAGGACAGGTGATACGGAACGGTCCAACTACTCGGAGCGTTCCGCGGCAGCGAGGCCAGGCCCATCCTTCGCAACACCATGGACAGGTAGAACCTCAGTACGTAGTGACACTTGGTGTTTGCGTACCGGGGATCCACGCACAGCATGATGCAGCCACACACAAGTGGCCATCAGGGTGAGGGTGGCATTGGGTGTATTTCTTCCCCTGTTGCCCAGAGATTTATACATCGAGTCCCTTCAGACCCAGTCCATCTTTGACCTCCATATAAACTGGAAGATGGCCTGGGTGACTGCAGCGGCACAGGTTCTGGGAATAGGCCAGACCTCTGCCACGTATGACAGCAATGACAGTACCTCACACCTGATGACCAGGTTTTTTTCCCGTGATGGAGAGCGACCGTAGCTTCCATCTGCCCAGTTTCTGCCTCACTTTGCTGATGCGCTCCTCCCAAGACTTGGCGCAAGCCCCAGCCCCTCCGAACCAAATACCCAGCACCTTCAGGTGGTCGGTCCTGACAGTGAAGGGGATCGAGAATGGGTCGGCCCAGTTCCCAAAGATTATGGCCTCGCTTTTGCCTCGGTTTACCTTGGCCCCCGAGGCCCGTTCGAACTGGTCACCTATGCACATGAGTCTGTGCACAGACAGCGGATCCGAGCAGAAAACGGCGACGTCATCTATGTATAGGGAGGCCTTAACCTGCAGTCCTCCGCTGCCAGGAACAGCCACCCCTCTCAGGGTCGCATCCTTCCTGATGGACTCAGCAAATGGCTCTATGCAGCACACAAACAAGGCAGGAGAGAGGGGGCAGCCCTGCCTGACTCTAGATCTGACTGGGAAGCTATCTGATTCCCACCCGTTGATTGAGACTGCACTGACAATGTTGGTGTAGAGCAGTCTGATCCAATTGCAGATTCCCTCCCCAAAGCCCATTTTGGAGAGAACATCTCTCATATACGTGTGAGATATCCTGTCAAAGGCTTTCTCCTGGTCCAGGCTGATCAGGCAGGTGTCCAACCCTCTGTCCTGCACGTAGGCGATCGTATCCCTGAGGAGCG
>NW_025200576.1:0-2117 GCF_004010195.1 Chiloscyllium plagiosum | reverse complement strand
AGAAGCATTCTTATATTTGTAAACATCTTCCATCTCGACAACCTTCCATTTCTCAATTAATACACACAATACTCTTCTCCCTGAAAAAACGCCTGCCCGTGCCTCTCAGTCCTCCTGCCTCTCCTTACATCCATTCCTATCCCTATCTCCAGAATCTAATCCAGCTCCCTCTATCTCTGTAAATTCTTCCAATCCCCAAACCCGTTTGTCCCACTAACATTCTTGACTAGATGTAAGTCTATTTAACTCTAACATCCTCGAACCCCGGAAGACTCCCTATCTCTGTAACGTCTATACATCCGCTCAACTCCGCCTCCCAACCACTGTCCCCCCAATTACTGATGAATGACTCCGAGTATTCGCCATAAGGCAGATGGAATGACAGTGAACAGATCTCATGGAACTGTCATTCCGGAGATGTGGCTGCAGAATGGCAATCGTTGGGAAGGAAATATTGGAGAGTTGTTGAGATCGAGGCAAGAGAGGCAAAAAAACAAGAAGTTGTGAAGAAAGGATGAGGTTAATGCATTAATGAGGTAGCCACGTTGAATTGAAGATCAAAATTTGGAGTCTATTTGGGTGGAACTGAGAATAAGCAAGCAGCAGCAACTGTTAGCAGGAATTCTTTTATAGGCACCAACCAATGATGGTAATGTCAATATGGTTACAATCAGGACACTGAATGTACTTGCAGCAAGGGCAGTACAGTAACTGAGTATGACAGTGGTCTCCATCCCGATTGGATAACTAATGAGTATCAGGGACTCCTGGAATGTATGTGAGATGGTTTTCTATAACATCATATCAAGGAACCATTAACAATATTATCTATTGTAGGTCAAAATGCAGTGTAATAATAAATACCTAATAATCCCATTATAAAAGAATTTTGTGAGCCAAGACGCATCATGTTATAATGTAGGTACTGAGTTTGAGTTTAGACCATGAAATGTAGAAGCGGAATTAGGTGATGTGGCCCATTGAATATGGTCTGACGTTCAATCAGATCATGGCTGATCTGATACACTTCAACTCTAGTTTCCTGCCTTTTCCACAAAACCCTTGTTTCCCTGATTCATTAAAATCTGACCAAGACTGTTTGTAAATATTCTTAACGATGCAGACTCGACAGCCCCTTGCAGTCAGGTCTTCCCACAGAGTCACTATACTCTGAGTGAAGACACTCCTAATCATCTTCATCTTAAATGTGTTAGTTCTTGCTGGGATTTTATGCCCTCTCACTTTTCTCTCACTTTTCTGTACTAAACTTCATTTGCAAACTCTCAGTCCAGCTCTGCAGCATATCTATGCCTCTCTATCACCTACATCCTTTGTCACTATCCAAAAATCTACAGACCTTAGTGTCATCCGCAAATTTGCTGAGCCATCCTTCAATGACCTCATCCAGGTCATTTACATAAATGACAACGCAACAGGAGACCCACAACAGATCCTGGCGGTACACCACGAGTAACTGAACTCCAGGATCATTATTTCCCATCAACCACTACCCTCTGTCTTCTTTCATTGAGGCAATTGTTAATTCAAACTGCAAAATCACTCTCAATCCCATGCCTCTATATTGTCTGCAATAACCTACCGTGGGGAAGCTTAACGAACACTTGACTGAAATACACATACTACCACATCAACTGCTTTACTCTCATCCGCCTGTTTGGTCACCCTCTCAAAGAACTCAATAAGGATTGTAAGGCACGACCTACACTTCACAGAATCGTGTTGACTATCCCGAATCAACTTATTACTCTCCAGATGATTATAAATCCTAGCTCTTCTAAGCCATTCCAACACTTGACACAGAATCCGAAGTGAGGATTGAGGGAGCTTTTATGATGGTCTCATCAATGTCTGTACATGTAAAACATGACATCCCAAATCCTATTCTCAATGCTCTGACCAGTGATGGTAAACATCCCAAACGCCTGCTTCACCAGCTTGCCTACCTGTGACACCACTTTCAAAGAACTGTGTGCCTGCATCTCTAGGTATAATTGACAACAATACTCAGGACTGGAACATTAAATGCATAAGTCATGTTGTTTATGTGGACATTGATGAGACCACCATAAAAGCATTGTTGATCGATAGGAGCACTC
>NW_025200575.1:0-6624 GCF_004010195.1 Chiloscyllium plagiosum | reverse complement strand
CAACAACTTGCTGATTTGCTTGGAGGGCCAAAACGCCTATTACTATTATGTACTTTACTTAAGTTCATTGGTTTTTTTCTTACCACATGAAAGTAACAGAAGCAGCACATAAATGCAAATGACTGTGGTAGATTGATCGCCATTTTATTTCTGCAGGGTTTAAAAAAATTGGCAGGAAAACATAGAAGCAAGATTCCAAAGAAAAGCAATGCACAAATGTTCAGGGTGAAGAAATCAACGTAGTGCATTACCCCATTTTAATTTCTTCTTCCATTGCAGATTGTAACTGTAAAATGGAGGAAAGCAGAGGTCATGATAAATAAAGCTGCGTTCCATCTCTTGAGATAAATGCAATTCTGAAACGGCCTAAAGTAAGTCTTTTGCTAAATTTCACGAGGCTATGCTCAGTAAACTGTGGTGTGATGTAAGTTCAGTATAATTTCCCTTACTGTAAATTTAACAAGTAAATTGATGATGAATTATTTATTTACAGACAACAAGCAAAACTATTGTCATTTACAAAATACCGTGCTAGAATTGTAACAAATACAACATTGGACAAACAGGCAGAAAACTCGCCACCAGGATACATAAACATCAACAACCACAAAACCACATGACTTTCTCACACTACTATCCTTACATAAAGATCAAGATGAAGACCAGTTCAAATGAGACAACACATCTACCCTAGAAAAAGCCAAACCCAGAAACGCGCGAGAATTCCTAGAAGCATGACGTTCCAACCAGAACTCTATTGACAAACACATTGACTTGAACTCATTTTACCATTCCTTGAGAAAAGAAATTGGCAATGGCATCATCAGAAGAAATGACGTCACCACAGGAAATGTCATCACCGACCAAAAGAAACTCAATCATGTCAATAGAAAGCAGGAAACATCAGCAGTAATTCGTCCAGAGCCTCACTGAAGATATTGCCGAGTATGATGATGGAACGCCTGAAAATGAACCTTCCAGCTCATCGAACAAACTTACATCCATTAAAAAAATGTCGTTATAGACTCCATTCATAGATCTAATAACAACAGAGAAGAAGCTGTACTTGAACCTGTTGGTGCCTGTGTTCAACCTTCTGTATCTTATTCCTGACAGAAATGGTTGTCGGAGAGCATTGCCGACTGGGATGGGTCTTTGATGATGTTGGCAACCTTTCCGTCGCAACAGGAATTTTACATAGAGCCCATGAATGGGAGATTGGCTTCCGTGATGGTCTCAGTTACGCACACAAACTTCTGTAATTTTATAAGGTTCTGTGCAGAGCAGTCTCCATATCAGGCTGCTGTGCACCTGGACAGTACGTTCTCTGTGGTGCATTTGTAAACTTTGGTGAGGATCGTTATGGAAATGCCAAATCTCTTGGAGCCGCCTGAGAAAGAAGCAACGTTGTTGCACCTTTTGACTGTCTAATGCAGGTGGGAAGTCTGTGACAGATGGTTGGTTATGATCACACCAAGAACTTGAAGCTCTCAATCCTCTCAAGCACCACTCAGTTGTTATAGATAGGGGTATGCTCTCTTCTTTCTTTCTTAAGTCAATTGCCATTTCTTTAGTTTTACAAACATAGAGATAGAGATTGTTATCACTACACGACATTACAATCCCTTCTGTCTGTTGTCTCTATTCTGACGCCCCATCTTTGTTTGATTTCCTTCCGAGCACCGTAGTGTCATCAGCAAACCTGGAGATGGCGGCCGGTCGGCAACACATTTGTGGATGTAAAGGCAGTACAGCAGGGGGTTAACAGCACAACGTTGGGTGGCTCCAATGTTGAGCGCTTTGAAGGAGGAGATGCAGCTGTCTATCTTCACTGATTGCGCTTTATTGGTCAGAAAGCTCGGGATCCAGTTTCAAAGGGTGTTGCCGAGACATTATCTCAGAATTTTGAGATCAGTCTGGATATGACAATGGTACTGAATGCGGAGCTGTGGTCAGCATTCAAGTTATGAAAATGAAACGTTCCTCATACTTTCATTGCAACACAGCAATGTTGAAACATCTAATGTTCTCAGTATATGTAACAAGAGTGGTTTTTGCCTCAGCCCCTTCCAAATTTCCTTACTGTTTCTGCATCTCGCCATTTGTCATTGTAGTTTTCCATCTGTATTTCTGAACTACGTTCAAGAAAACTGGTCAAACGTTAAGATTATGATCTCCAATAAAGGCTGATGCTTGGATGCCATATATTTTTAGGAAAAACTGATTCAATTTTTGCAATGATGTGAGCTTGGCTTTCGGATTCTATATAAAACGAGCAATCCCTGGCGACATTGGACAAGATCACTTTCTTCATCAAAGTCATGCATTGTTGAAAAACCTTCCGTTCTCTCACACTCATGTCTCAGAAGTGAATAACTAACAAAAGGAGCAGCTTAGAATTTACTTTTCAACCTCCACTGATCCGAGAATGAATTAACTTCAGAATCATTGATTTAAATGCTGACAAATTACAAAGCAAATTACTGACTGGATTCATAATTCCACACGAATTAATCAAAGAGCGAATAAGTGAAAAGCAAATTGTTCACCCAAAATGCTTACACCATTCAAAAGATGGAGTCATAATCACAGAACCCTTGCTAGTATAATGTGATGCAACGATTAATTAATAAGATAATGTAGCAGACCAGCAATATTAATAGCTTACATTTAATCAACAGACGCTGAAACAATTAATAAGTTAGATTCTACAACCAATGCATTCAGTCCGCATTTATTTAACTATTGGATAGACTATTATCTAATTTAGATAAATGAAAATGTGACATTATTGAAGGTTATGGATGTTGGGGCATATGCTAACCTAGCGTTTAGCAATGCTGCCTGACAGCACCAGGATTCTGTATTCAGTTCCAGTCTCTTGTGATATTTGCAGTCTCCCCGATGCTCTGAGTTCCTTCCACAGTCGAAAAAAGGCCCAGTTTTCATATTTTGGAGAATGCTTGTTTGGGGTGGACATGGACAACACCATTACGCGTGGTGCCAATCCCACCATGTACGTGGCAGTTACTCATGTGACTCAGCCAACGTTGTCTATCTCACACGCTGCAGGCAAGGATGCACTGAAGCATGGTACATTGGTGAAACCGAGCACAGGCTACGGCAACTGATGAAAGGTCACCACACAACAATCAACAAACAGGGGTGTTGCCTCCCAGTTGGAGAAAACGTTAGCGGTACAGGGCATTCGACATCAGAACTTCGGGTGGCCATTCTCCAAGGCGGACTTCGGGACAGGCAGCAGCGAAA
Source organism: Chiloscyllium plagiosum (assembly GCF_004010195.1). Taxonomy (NCBI): domain Eukaryota; kingdom Metazoa; phylum Chordata; class Chondrichthyes; order Orectolobiformes; family Hemiscylliidae; genus Chiloscyllium; species Chiloscyllium plagiosum. The sequence goes on along the minus strand of NW_025200575.1, from coordinate 3,354 downwards.
TGTGGCTGAGCAGGGACTGATAGCTAAGTGTGGTACCTATACTGAGGGCCGAAACCGGTACCTTGCGTTCATGTCACACTACAGGTAAGCACCATTGGACTAGCCACACAAACACACACACACAAACACGACAGTCCTACACGCACGCACACACAAACACACAGAGACACACACAGAGACGCTCAAATACACACACGGACACATAGACACACCCATACACAAACACACAGACAGCCACTCACACCCACACTCCTACAGGCACACACACTCCCCCACTCTCACATGCATGCTTTCACATAGACCACTTTCAACTTACAGACACATATACACGCTCACAGACACTCACAAGCCCAACTCCAGACATACACACACGCACTCCTACAGACAAACACACTCCCACACTCAAACATGTATCCTCACACATGGACCACTTTACACACACACACATATACACTCGCTCACAGACATTCACAAACCCCACCCCAGACGCACACATACACACACACACACGCACACACAGGCAAAAACACACATGCACATGAACTTTTGTGGGGTGAATTTGTACTTGCAGAGTTGTATTGTACTTTCCTCAAAAATTACATGAATCCATGTAAGACTCTGTCAACTCGCTTTATTAAAGTTTAGAATCAGTTGAAACATTATGGCAGAGATAACAGCACGCAGGGGGGCAACAATTTCAACATATTATCTGGCTGAGAGCAATTGTTCAAGTCAACCTGAGATTGTAACTTTACATCAGTTTTGTGATTTACATCTGAAAGAAGTGAAACTAACATGGTCAGTCTAACAGAAGATGGGCTTAAAACACTCAAGGAAATTTTCAATGTATAATTTCACTTACATCGCACTCTAAACTTTTACTATAAATTCTGTGTCTTGCAATTGTGTACTCGAAAACCACCTGATGAAGGAGCAGGGCTCTGAAACCCCATGCTTCCAATTAAACCTGTTGGCTGATGAGTGAATTCAAACTTTCCTTGGCATAGCAGATTACAGTTAGCCAAGCGTGGGAGCAATATTCCGGATTCTCCAACTTAGAGTCTCGATTAGATTGGTTCTCGAAACGCACAGCAGTTCAAGCAGTATCCGAGGAGCAATAAAATTTACGTTTCGGGCGAAAGCCTTTCAACAGGAATACTGGCAGAGAGCCTGAAGAGCGGAGAGATAAATGAGAGGAGGGTGGGGGTGGGCAGAAAGTAGCATAGAGTAACATAGGTGAGTGGGGGAGGGGATGAAGGTGATAGGTCAGAGGGGAGGTGGCTGGAGTGGATAGTAGGAAAAGAAGATAGGCAGGTAGGACAAGTCATGGGGACAGGACTGAGCTGGAAGTTTGGAACTGGGGTGAGGTGGGGGAATGGGAAATGAGGAAATGTTGAAGTCCACATTGATACCTTGCGGTTGAAGTGTTCTGAGGTGGAAGACGATGCGTTCTTCCTCCAGGCGTCCTGTGGTGAGGGAGCGGCGGCGAAGGAGGCCCACGACGTCCATGTCCTCGGCAGAGTGAGAGAGGGAGTTGAAATGTTGGGCCACAAGACGGTGTGATTGTTCGTGCGGGTGTCGCAGAGATATTCCCTAAAGTGCTCTGCTAGGCGGCGTCCAGTCTCCCCAGTATAGAGGGGACCCCATCGGGAGCAATGGATAAAATAAATCATGTTGGTGGATGTGCAGGTAAACTTTGATGGATGTGGAAGGCTCCTTTAGGGACTTGGATGGAGGTAAGGGAAGAGGTGTGGGCACAGGTTTTGCAATTCCTGTGCTGGCAGGGGAAGGTGCCAGGAATGGAGGGTGGTTCGTTGCGCCCCTCACATCATCGCTGATGTCACACGCTCAGTGACTTCCACCTCCATTCTGCCGTGTTTGCCACGAATTCCACCAACACCAATGCCACTCACCTGCATTCTGCTGACAAGCCCCCACAGATATGACTGTCACCATCACCGCCGCCCCCCCCAGAACCCTGAGGGGAACACCACTCCTGCTCATGATTCCACCCCATTACGCCACCACCACACCCACTCCCAACACAACACCCACACCATATGGCAGCTCCTAACACTGCCGAGTTTTCACCATACCCCCTGACCTCCCCTCACTGAGGACGTAAGATAAGTCCTCAGCTAAGGACTCATCTTCATCCTCCTCTGCTCACGCATCAATTAATTCAATACACTCTGTGACGTCGAACACTTCTTCCTTCATCTCCGCCTCCGAACTTACTTTCACAATCAGGACTCACGCCCACCTTCCGAGAATCATTTCGCCTACCTCCAACACACTCCATCCACCTGGACACCCCGTGCACCCTATTACCCACACTCGACCTCTTCATTTCCAACTGCCGCCTGGTTATTAAACGCCTCAACCTCTCTACCCCCTCCCCCAATCCAACATCTCGCCCTCACAGCACGCAGGCCTCCAATCCCTCTTCTCCAATCCCGACCTCACCATCAAGCCAGCAGATAAAGGTTGTACAGTGGTAGTCTGGTGCACTGACCTTTACACCGCTGAAGGCAAATGCCAACTCGAGGACATCTCTTACTACCTCTCCCTTGACCATGACCCAACCCCCAATCACCAAACCATCATCTCCCAGACCATACAGAACCTCATCGCCTCAGGAGATCTCCCACCTACAGTTTCCAACCTCATAATCCGGGAACTCCGCACTGCCTGGTTCTTCCTCCTTCCCAAGTTCAACAAGCCTGACCACCCTGGCTGACCCATTGTCTCAGCATGCTCCTGCCTAGTCCAGGAACTCCCCACATACGTTCGAGACACCACCCGCGCCCTCCACCTCCTCCAAGACATCCGTTTTCGCGGCCCGCAACGCCTTATCTTCACCATGGATATCCAATCCCTCTAAACCTCCATCCGCCATGACCAGGGTCTCCAAGCACTACGTTTCTTCGTCTCCCGAAGTCCCCAATAGTAGCCTTCCACCGACACTTTTATTCGACTGGCAGAACTGGTCCTCACCCTTAACAATTTCTCCGTCGAATCCTCCCACTTACTGCCGACATGGGGACCCGTATGGGCCCCCGCTCTGCCTGCCTCTTTGTTGGCCACGTAGAACAGTGCATCTTCCGTAATTACAACGGCAACACTCCTCAGCCCTTCCTCCGCCACATTGACGACTGCATTGGAGCCAGCTCGTGCTCCCGCAAGGAGTTTCAGCAATTCCTCAACTTCAATAACTCATTCCACCCTGACCTTAACTTTACTTGGACCATCTCGGACACCTCCCTCCCCTTTCTGTATCTCTCCATCTCCATTAATGACGAACGACTTGACGCCAACATATTTTTGCCAACCCACCAACTCCCACAGCTACCT
>NW_025200574.1:3300-6623 GCF_004010195.1 Chiloscyllium plagiosum | reverse complement strand
TTGGTAGGGTTGTTAAAAAGGCATATGCTGTATTAGCTTTCCTTAGAAGGGGATTGACTGTAAGAGCCGTGAGGTTTCACTGCATCTTTATAGCATCCTGGTGAGACCACACTTGGAATATTGTGTTCAGTTTTGGTCCCCTGTTTACAGGAAGGCGGTGCAAGTTTTAGAGAGCGTACATAGGAGATGTACCAAGATGCTGCCTGGAATGCTGCCTTTCTTACGAAGAAAGGTTCAGGGAGCTAAGGCTTTTTTCATTGGAGTGAAGAAGGGGGCGGGGCGACTTTGTGGAGGTGAACAAGATAAGAGGCACAGAGAGAGTGAATCGTCAGAGACGTTTCCTCCTATGGCATAAATAGCTATTACAAGGGGGTGTAATTTTAAGGTGAATGAAGGATGGATAAGAGGATAGAGAATGGTAGGTGGTTGGATGGACTGTCATTGGTGGTAGTAAAATTAGTCACATCTGGGACATTTAATAGACTCTTGGACAGACACATAGATATTAGTAAAATGAAGGGTATGTAAGTTAGTTTGATCTTACAGTTAGATAAAAGGTTGGCATAGCATCATGGCCGAAGGGTCTTGGGATGAACTGTTCTGCGTTCTGTTTTCTGTTTGTAAACTGGGTAATAAGCTCAGATCAGTGCAAAAAGAATATGGCATTCAGGAGGAGCTAGTGAACTGGTTACAAAATTTGCTTGATTGTTGTAGACAGAGGGTGGTGGGAGACATGTTATTTTTCTGACTGCAGGCATGTGACCAGCGGTGTAGTGGGTCCCCTGTTGTTTGTCATTTGGATAAATGGGTTGGATGGGAAAATTGGTTTCCTGGTAAGTAAGGTTTTTGGGTCTCACTGAAATTGGTGGTAAAGTGGACAGTGAAGAAAGTTATCTATGATATAACAGGATGAACAGTCCTGCTGGGATAGTGGGCTGAAGAATAGCAGATGGAGTTTAACTAGATAAAGGTGAAGTGTTCCATTTTGGTGAAACAAACCAGGGTGGGACTTGTACAGTTAATGTTCGGGTCCTGGGTAGTGTTGTCAATCAGTGACCCAGGGATGCATGTAGACAGTTCTTTGTAAGTTGTGTCACAGGTAGACAGGCTGGTGAAGCAGGCATTTGGGATGGTTACCTTCATTGGGCAGAGCATTGAGAGTAAAAGTTGGGATGTCATGTTGTGGCTGTAAAAGGCATTGGTGGGGCCACCATAAAAACATTGTTGATCAGTAGGAAGAACTCATCTAGTTCACTAACCTCCTTTAGGGAAGGACATCAAATGTTCTAACCTGGTCTGGACGACATGTGACTCCAGATCCACAGCAATATGGCTGACTCTGAGCTACCCTCTCAGTAATTAGCAGAGGGGTCAAAGAACGTTGTTCCAGGCAATGACACCCACAGCCCATGAATGAATATATAAAAATAAATATGTCCCTCCCTGCCTCTGCAAACCCCTCCAGCTGCAGCAATCCGTCCTGGCTTTGTAACACCCTGACCACTCTCTTTAACACTCTCACGACCTCCAGCACCTTCACCTCCCCCTGCTCCTATCGTGTCAATGAACCCTGACCGTGGTTCCCCTTCCCACAGCCCTCCTCCTGCGAGTAGACCCATTGCAATCCATTAACATTTACTCCTAAAACACACTCTCACTTCAGGGGTTTAAGTACTTTTTGGTGATCTTCTCAGCCTCATAATCTAGTATAATTCCTTTTGTCCTGAGTGAGGGATTAGTGGAATTCCTTGCTGAGGTTTTTACTGTTTCAAGTGAATGTCCTTTTGTTGAGTATTTTGCATTGTCCCTTCAAATGTTTTCCACTGTTCATTGACAGGCACATATTTCAGTCTGTTTAGCCTGTTTACCTTGGTCAAACCCTCTCAAACCCATGTAATTGGCTATTTTTGTTTTTAGTTGTAGCTTGTCCTTTCTGTGATTCACTTTAAAACTTTATATTTCTTTAAACTGCACTTTATCACAATTTCCCGAAGGATCTCTGCAGGTGACATTACTCATTCACTGAGTTTCATTACACGGTCGCTCTGCGATAGTTATGTCCCTTAACAGTTGCACAATCTGTTTTTCAAAGAAACACTGAAAAAAAATTAACCGAACTCCTCTTCCAATATCAATGTTGACCGTATGATTGTCCCAAATTATACAAATATTGAAGTTTTCCAAAATTATCACAATGCCTTTGTTAAAAAACTCCAATGAGTTCCTGTGTAACGCAGTGATGAGCAATGAAATGCTGTTCGTGATATCAAACTGTTCTGTTGCTTGTGTCCTTGGCAAGTAGTAGCCAGAATTTACATTCAGACTGACTCTACTTCATGATTTGAGGCCATGAAAAATAATTATTATTTTTAAAATTATTGATTTCAACTGTCTCCTTTTCAGATGGCAGGATTCAATCCTGCCTCTCCTCAACATTAGCTGATGTTTTGGATACATTCTCTCGTAATAATACGACTAGGCCATTACTTCACCTGCTCACTAGGTGCTCATCCTTGAGCACTGATACTAGGGCATCATGAAGCCAAACCCATTCTTCCGACACTATTGTGTGATCCTGACATCTTCCAGCAATCTGGCACTATTACTTAATATCGCTCCATTTTCCAGATCTCTGTGGGACTCAGTGCCATTCTCCATGTGTGACCCTCACTGCATCTGTTTAATTTCCCATTCCGTCTATTTCTCTGTCTCCTGTAGGTACTCAATAGTCCTGACTCAGTAGCCTTCCCAGCTGCTTGGTGGATCGTCCATCACCACATTGAATGCAGTTGGTCTGCCAGAGAGAGACAAAGGGAAAGGAGATCTGGAGCCTTCAATTAATCCTGTAGTGAATTCAGGTCACCCACAGTGCACAGAGCAAAGAACAATGAGAGGGCTCCAAACATCTATTAACACACATTTGAAATGTACTGCATTCCAGACGACCATTCCTATCCCTGTAACTTGGTTCAGTGTCTACAACATGCCTTAACTCGGTAGTCTCCTCCTCCAATAAGGTAAAAACAAGGACTGCAGATGCTGGAAACCAGAGTCTAGATTAGAGTGGTGCTAGAAAAGCACGGCAGGTCAGGCAGCATCCGAGGAGCAGGAAAACCGACATTTCGGGCAAAAGCCTTTCATCAGGAACAGAGGCTAGTAGCCTGCAGAGTGGGGAGATAAATGAGAGGGGGGTGGGGATGGGGAGAAAGTAGCATAGAGTACAATAGGTGCATGGGGTGAGGAAGAAGGTGATAGGTCAGAGTGGAGGATGGGGGAAGGTAGCAAAGAGTACAATGGGTGAATGAGTGTGAGCGGCCAGAGAC
>NW_025200574.1:1590-2817 GCF_004010195.1 Chiloscyllium plagiosum | reverse complement strand
TCACGGAGGGAACGGTCTTTGCGGAAGGCGGAAAGGGGTGGGGAGGGAAATATATCCCTGGTGGTGGGGTTCGTTTGGAGGTGGCGGAAATGGCGGCGGATGATTTGGTTTATGCGAAGGTTGGTAGGGTGGAAGGTGCGCACCAGGGGCGTTTTGTCCTTGTTACGGTTGGAGGGGTGGAGTCTGTGTGCGGAGGAGCGGGATATGGACGAGATGCTTTGGAGGGCATCTTTTACCACGTGGGAAGGGAAATTCCGATCTCTAAAGAAAGAGGCTATCTGGTGTGTTCTGTGGTGGAACTGGCCCTCCTGAGAGCAGGTAAGGCGGAGGCGGAGGAATTGGGAATAGGGGTTGGGAATTTTGCAGGCGGTAGGGTGGGAAGATATGTAATCTAGGTATCTGTGGGAGTCAGTCGGTTTGTATAAAATGTCGGTGTCAAGTTGGTTGTCATTAATGGGGATGGTGAGGTCCAGGAAGGGGAGGGAGGTATCAGAGATGGTCCAGGTAAATTTAGGGTCAGGATGTAATGTGTTGGTGAAGTTGATGAATTGCTCAAACTCCTCGAGGGAGCACGAGGTGGTGCCAATGCAGTCATCAATGTTGCGGAGGAGAACGTGGGGAGTGGTGCCATTGTAACTACGGAAGATGGACTGTTCTACGTAGCCAACCAAGAGACAGACAAAGCTGTGGCCCATATGTGTGCCCATGGCTACCCCTTTGGTCTGGAGGAAGTGGGAGGATTTGAAGGAAAAATTGTTAAGGGTGAGGACAAGTTCAGCCAAAAGAATGAGAGTATCGATGGAAGGGCACTGTTGTGGACGTCGGGAGATGAAGAAACGGAGGGCTTGAAGGTCCTGGTCATGGTGGATGGAGGTGTAGAGGGATTGGATATCCATTGTGAAGATGAGGCATTGGTGGTCAGGGAAACGGAAGTCTTGGAGGAGTGGAGGGTGTGAGTGGTTTCTCGAACGAATGTGGTAGTTCCTGGACTGGGAATAGGACAATGTCGAAGTAGGCAGACATGAGTTCGGTGGGGTAGGAGCATTCTGAGACAATGGGTCGGCGAGGGTGGTCAGGCTTGTGGATCTTGGGAAGGAGGTAGAAGCGGGCAGTGCTGCGTTCCCGGACTATGAGATTGGATGGGTGGGAGATCTCCTGAGGTGATGAGGTTCTGTATGCTCTGGGAGATGATGGTTTGGTGATGGGAGGTGGGTCATGGTAGAGGGG
>NW_025200574.1:0-1043 GCF_004010195.1 Chiloscyllium plagiosum | reverse complement strand
CAGCAGAATGCAGGTGAGTGGCGTTGGTGGGGGCGGAAGTGCTGGCAAACACGGTAGTGTGGGGGGCGTGGAAGTCACTGAGTGTGAGACATTAGCGATGATGTGAGGGGAGGAAGTGATGTCACTTGTGGTGTATGAGGAATTGTGAGGGGCGGAAATGGCATTTTAACTAATAATTTCCTGTCACAATTCTGTTTGACAATGTCGTATTTTAATTAAACTCAGTCCCTTACTGTTTCTTACGTTTGGTCTTCATTCACATCTCCATGGTGTTCCAATATTTCAACCTTTCTCTTTGGACTTGGGAGTTTCCATTCACCTGAGACCTGTCCCCCTTCTCATCTGTGTCCGTTTATAGCACAGTGCATAATCCTGGTACCAGAGGAGCCTGTCCCAATAAAAGAGCCCAGTCTTCCCTGAGTACTGGTAGCAAGGCTCACTGGTCAGAACCACTTCTGATGATACCATTGTGTGATCCTGATACATTCCTGCACTCTGCTAATATCACTGTCTCTCTTCATGTAATATCCCTCACTGTGTGGGTCTAATTGCTGCCTCTGTCAGTGTCTCTCACTCTTGGAACCAATCCAGATCCTGAGCCAACAGCATTCTCCACTCCAGAGGGAAGCAACTGCACAGGCCATGAATGGAGACAGGGAATTTCCAGATCTCTGTGGGAGTCAGTGCCATTCTCGATGTGTAACCTTCATTGCATTAGTCTAATTTCCCATTCTGTCTACTTCTCTGTCTCATGTAGGTATTCCTGATGTCCCTGACTCAGCAGATTTCCCAATTCCTGTCTCGTCCATCACCACATTGAAGACAGTTGGTCAGCCAGAGAGAGGTGGAGAGTGAGATCTGGAGCCTTCAGTAAATCCTGCAGCCGATAAGATCACTCACAGTAAACAGCACAGGGAGGAGTTAGTGAACTTTAGTTCAGACCCTGAGGGCATGATGTAGGAACAATGCTGGGCAAGGAACATGAGAAAATTCTCAGGCTTCATTATCTCCATCTTGTCTGTAAATTCATCTGTTCCACAGAA
>NW_025200573.1:0-6622 GCF_004010195.1 Chiloscyllium plagiosum | reverse complement strand
ATCCAGATACATCACCCACCTCCCCCTTACTGTAACTCTCCATCAGATACCTCACTGACTTCCCCTTACTGTCACTGCCCAACCAGATACATTACTGACCTCCCTCTGATCATTACAGCTACAGCAGCTAACAAAGAAGGCAAATAGTAGTTTTGACATTTATTATAAACAGAATAGAGTATAAAGGTCGAGGAGTGTTGCTGCAAGTATAGAAGGCAGAAGAACAATCTCAGCTGGAGTTTTGCAAACAGTTTTGGGATATAATTGCTTTGGAGGCAGCTCAGTGGATGATTATGAGATAATTCCAGAGGTGAAGATGTTGTCCAATTCCTCCTTAAAACAAGTTCGACAACTCCAACGGAAATGATCTGAATGAATGTGCCCAGGTGTCGCCAATACTAAACGGTCAAATCAATACAAACGTGAGCCAATACCAATGTACACAGTCCCATCTTTATCAAGAAACATGTTACAATACCCTTTAATTACAGGCATGCTATCTGTAATCCTACTGGTGCTTTAAGTCCTGAGTTGCTTGGAGATATACACAGTCTCCATCTCTGCGTCTCACTCTCTCTGTCTCTGTCTCTGTCTCTCTCTATCTTTCTGTCTCTCTGTCTCTCTTGCTCTGTCTCTGTCTGTCTGGCCCTGTCTCTCTCTCTCTCTCACACTCTGTCTCTCTCACTGTCTCACTCTGTCTCTATCTATCTCTCTCTCCTTCTCTGTCTCGCTGACACTCTCTCTCTCCCTTTCTCTATGTCTCTCTCTCTCTCTCTGTCTCTGGGTCTGTGAAGCTGGTTTCTCTCTCCCTCACTCTCTCTCTGGGTGATCAGCTGGTCTCTGGTTGGTCAGCTGGTCTCTGACCCTTGCCGTGCTGGTCTCTTCAGAACGCCTCCAGAAGATTTAAGAAAACCGTCTGCAGATGAACCCTGTGTTTGTGCCTTGGTCGATGGTTTTTCATAACGTTCTATAGTTCGGACCAATCCGGAATATCCGTTAATCGTCTGAAACACTGTCAATCACAGACAAAGATGAGAGTGGTCCTGAGGGAAAAGTACGAAACTGGGCCAAGGCAAATTATATCAAAATTTGCCAGGAGCTGGGAAATGAGAATTGGGAGCAGCTATTTGAAGGAAAGTCCACATTTGCTGTGTGCGAGGTTTCAAAGATAGGTTGAAGATAGTGTAGGATAGGCATGCCCCTTGGAAAACAAAGGATATTAAAGGCAAGATTCCTGAACTGTGGATGACAGGAGAAATGGATGCGAATAGCCAAGAGGAAAAGGAAAGTGTCTATAAAGTCCAGGCAGCGAAGAACAGAATGGGCCTTGGAGGAATATCAGGAGGATGGGACCAATCTTAAACGAGGAATCAAGTGGGCTAAAAGGACTCATGAAATAACTTTAGCGAGCAGTATTAAGGAGATTCCCAAGGCCTTTTCTTCATGTATTAGAAGCAAGAGGGTATCTAGAGAAAGAGTTGGTCCGCTAAAGCATAAGGAAGGAAGGTTGTGTGTCGAACCTGAGAAAATGGGTGAGATTCTCCATGATTACTTTGCATCAGTATTCAATGAGGAGAGGGACATGATGAATTTTGAGTTTAAAGGTAGAAGTTTATTTACTCTGGATCACGTTGACATGAGGAGGGAAAAAGTGTTGGGTATGCTCAAGGATATTAAGGTGGACAAATCCGAAAGGACCAGATGGGATCTATCCGAGGTCGCTGAGTGAGGCGAGAGAGGAAATAGCTGGGGCCCTAACAGATAGGTTTGTCGCGTCCTTAACACAGGAGAAGTGCCGGAGGACTGGACAGTGCTCATGTTGTCCCCCTGTGCATGAAGTGTAGCAGGGAAATTCCAGATAACTACAGACCAGTGAGCCTGACGTCAGAGGTGGGGAAGCTACTGGAGAAGGTACTGAGGGATAACATCTATTTATATTTGAAAAATAATGGGCTTATCAGTGATAAGCAATATGATTTTGTGTGGGGGTGATCGAACCTTACCAACTTAACAGAGTTCTTTGTGGAAGTGACCAAGTTGGTAGATGAAGGAAAAGCTGTCGATGTCATATATAATAAGGCATTTGATCAGGTTCCCCGTGGTAAACTAATGGAGAAAGTGAAGTCACATGGTATGCAGGGTGTTCTCAATAGGTGGACAAAGAACTGGTTGAGCAACAGGAGATAGAGACTAGTAGTTGAAGGGAGATTCTCGAAATGGAGAAAGGTGACTATTCTGTTCCACAGGGATCAGTGCTGGGCCACTGTTGATGGCGATATACATAAATGATCTGGAAGAGGGCATTGTTGGTCTGTTCAATAAGTTTGCAAAAGAAACCACGATTGGTGAGGAGCAGAAAGCATAGGGGTCTGTCAAAGAATACAGGAGAATATAGATAGATTGGAGAGTAGGGCGGAGAAGTATCAGATGGTGTTCAATCCAGGCAAATATGAGGTGATGCATTTTGGGAAGTCTAATTCTAGAGCAAACAAGACTGTAAACAGAAGAGCCTTGGGAAAAGATGATGAGCAGAGAGATCTGGGAGTTCAGGTCCATTGTACCCTGAAGGTGACTGCACATGTGGATAGAGTGGTCAAGAAGGCATATGGTATGCTTGCCTTCATTGGACGGGGTATTGAGTGTAAGAGCTGGCAGGTCATTTTAAAATTGCACAAGACTTTGTTCCGGCCGCGTTTACAATACTGTGTCCAGTTCCGGTCGCCACATTACCAAAAGGATGTGGACCCTTTGGAGAGGGTGCAGAGAGGGTGTGCGAGGATGTTGCCTGGTATGGAAGGTGCGAGCTATGCGAGGATGTTGCCTGGTATGGAAGGTGCGAGCTATGAAGTGAGGTTGATTGGGTGAGGATTGTTTTCATTAGTAAAAAGAGATTGAGGGGGAACATGGTTGAGGTCTACAAAACCATGAAGGTTACAGACAGGGTGAATAGATATAAACTTTTTCTCAAGGTGAGGGGGTCAATGACGAAAGGGCATGTGTTCAAGGTGAGAGGTGAAAGGTTTAAGGGGATACACATGGAAAGTATTTTACACAGATGGAAGTAGGTGCCTGGAATGCGTTGCCAGCAGCGGTAGTATAGGCAGGCACGGTAGATTCATTTAAGATGCATCTGGACAGTTGCAGGAGTAGGTGGGGAGCAGAGGGATACAGATGCTTAGGAGTCGGGCGACAGGTTTAGACAGTGGATTTGGATTGGCTCAGGCTTGGAGGGCCGAAGGGCCAGTTGCTGAGCTGTAAATTTTCTTTGTTCTTTGTATTTGTTCGTTGTTTAGATGGCTTGTTCCTGTTGGTTTCTTTGTGTAGCAAGACACACTGCCTTTCTGTCTGGGCTCTCTTTTGTTGGATAGGGAAGTTGTTGGGAATATAGCTGTCCATGACCATCAATGGGGCTGCTACATTTCACCTTCACACACTGTACTTCCCCCCCGCCCCACCCCCGCCACCGGACCCTCTTTTCCCATCCGCGCACACTCCATTCCCCCCTTCTGGTATGGAAGGTGCGAGCTATGAAGTGAGGTTGATTGGGTAAGGATTGTTTTCATTAGAAAAAAGAGATTGAGGGGGAACCTGATTGAGGTCTACAAAATAAATGAAGGTTACAGACAGGGTGGATAGATGTAAGCTTTTTCTCAAGTTGAGGGGGTCAATGACGAGAGGTCATGTGTTCAAGGTGAGAGGTGAAAGTTTTAAGGGGATACACATGGAAAGTATTTTACACAGATGGAAGTAGGTGCCTGGAATGCGTTGCCAGCAGAGGTAGTATAGGCAGGAACGGTAGATTCATTTAAGATGCATCTGGACAGTTGCATGAGTAGGTGGTGAGCTGAGAGATACAGATGCTTAGGAGTCGGGAGACAGGTTTAGACAGTGGATTTGGTTTGGCTCAGGCTTGGAGGGCCGAAGGGCCTGTTCCTTGGCTGTAAACATTCTTCGTTATTTGTTCTTGTTCGTTGTTTGGATGGCTTGTTCCTATTGGTTTCTTTGCGTAGCAAGACCCACTGTCTTTCTGTCTGGGCTCTCTTTTGTTTGATGGGTAAGTTGTTAGGGATATAGCTGTCCATGACCACCGATGTTTTAGCATCAAGGAGGCTGCTACATTTCACCTTCGCACACTGCACTTCCCACCCATCCCCACCGGTCCCTTTTCTTTCCCCTTCCGCACACTCTCCATTCCCCCTTCCCACACTCTCCTCTCTCCCCAGACCTTTCCCTCACTCCCCACTCTCTCCTTTCCCCCTCCCCACACTCTCCTTTCCCCTCCTCATACTCTCCTTCCTGCTCCCCATGCTGTCTTTTCATAGAATATACAACATAGAACAATACAGCACAGAACTGGCCCTTCGGCCCACGATGTTGTGCCGAACATTTGTCCTAGCTTAAGCACCCATCCATGTACCTATCCAATTTTCGCTTAAAGGTCACCAATGATTCTGACTCTGCCACTCCAACAGGCAGCGCATTCCATGTCCCCACCACTCTCTGGGTAAAGAACCCACCCCTGACATCCCCCCATACCTTCCAGCCTTCACCTTGTAACACTCTGTTGTACCTGGGGAAACAGTTTCTGACTGTCTACTCTATCTATTCCTCTGATCATCCTATAAACTTCTATCAAGTCACCCCTCATCCTTCGCCGTTCCAATGAGAAAAGACCTCGCACTCACAACCTATCCTTGTACAACCTATTCTCCATTCCGGGCAACTTCCTGGTAAATCTTCTCTGCAACCTCTTCAAAGCTTCCAAATCTTTCCTAAAGTGAGGTGACCAAAACTGCACACAGTACTCCAAATGTGGCCTAACCAAGGTCCTGTACAGCTGCAACATCACTTCATGACTCTTGAATTCAATCCCTCTATTAATGAACGCTAATACACCATAGGCCTTCTTACAAGCTTTATCCACCTGAGTGGCAACTTTCAAAGATTTATGAACATAGACCCCAAGATTTCTCTGCTCCTCCACCTTACTAAGAACCCTACCGTTAACCCTGTATTCCACATTCTTCTTTGTCCTTCCAAAATGGACAAGCTCACACTTAACAGGTTTGAACTCCATCTGCCACTCCTCAGCCCAGCTCTGCATCATATCTAAGTCTCTTTGCAGCCGACAACAGCCCTCCTCACTATCCACAACTCCACCAATCTTCGTATCATCTGCAAATTTACTGACCCACCCTTCGACTCCCACTTCCAAGTCATTAATAAAAATTACAAACAGCAGAGGACCCAGAACTGATCCCTGCCGAACTCCACTTGTAACTGGGCTCCAGGCTGAATATTTAACATCTTCCACTACTCTCTGTCTTCGATCGTTTAGCCAGTTTTCTATCAAACTGGCCAAATCTCCCTCTATCCCATGCCTCCTGACCTTCCGCATAAGCCTACCATGGGGAACCTTATCAAATGCCTTACTAAAAATCCATGTGCACTACATCCAATGCTCTACTCTCATCCACATGCTTGGTCACCTCCTCAAAGAATTCAATAAGACGTGTAATGTAAGACCTTCACAAATCGTGCTGGCTGTAGCCTAATCAAGCAGTGTCCTTCCAGATACTCATAAATCCTATCCCTCAGTACCCTTTCTATTACTTTGCCTACCACCGAAGTGAGACTAACTGGTCTGTAATTACCGGGGTTATCCCTATTCCCTTTTTTGTACAGTGGCACAACATTCGCCATTCTCCAGTCCCTTGGTACCAACCCGTTGACAGTGAAGACGAAAAGAGCATTGCCAATGGCTCTGCAATTTCCTCTCTTGCTTCCCACAAAGTCCTAGGATATATCCCGTCAGGCCCAGGGGACTTGTCTATCCTCAAGTTGCTCAAAATGCCCAACACATCTTCCTTCCTTACAAGTATCTCTTCTCGCTTACCAGTCCATTTCACACTCTTCTCTTCAACAATACGGTCCCTCTCGTTTGTAAATACTGAAGGAAAGTACTCATTCAAGACCTCTCCTTTCTCTTCCAACTCAACATACAGTCTCCCACTACTGTCCTTGATCGGACCTACCCTCGTTTTCGTCATTCTCATGTTTCTCACATACGCATAAAATGCCTTGGGGTTATCCTTGATCCTATCCGCCAAAGATTTTTCATGCCCTCTCTTAGCTCTCCTAATACCTTTATTCATCTCCCTTCTGGTTATCCTGTATCGCTCCAACGCTCTGTCTGAACCTTGTTTCCTCAACATTCTGTAAGTCTCCTTCTTCAACCTCCCTCGTCAACCAAGGTTCCCTCACACGACCATCTCTTCCCTGCCTGACAGGTACATACATAGCAAGGACACGTCGTATCTGTTCCTTGAAAAAGTTCCACATTTCCACCACATCCTTCCCTGACAGCCTCTGCTCCCAACTTCTGCTCCTCAGATCCTGTCTTACAGCGTTGTATTTACCCTTCCCCCAATTGTAAAACCTACCCTGTTGCATCCACCTATCTCTCTCCATAACCAAGGTGAAAGTCACAGAATTGTGGTCACCATCACCAAAATGTTCACCCACTAACAAGCAAGCCACTTGTCCCGGTTCACTACCAAGTACCAACTCCAAAACGGCCTCCCCTCTGGTCGGACAATTTACATACTGAGTTAGAAAAGCT
>NW_025200572.1:4796-6621 GCF_004010195.1 Chiloscyllium plagiosum | reverse complement strand
CAGTGGTCAGTATGGGAATGTCAGTTGTCAGTGTCGGCATGTCAGTGGTCAGTGCAGGGGCGTCAGTGGTCAGTGTCGGGGTGTCAGTGGTCAGTGCAGGAGTGTCAGTGGTCAGTGTGGGAGTGTCAGGAGACAGTGCGGGAGTGTCAGTGGTCAGTGTGGGAGTGTCAATGGTCAGTGTAGGAGTGTCAATGGTCAGTGTGGGAGCGTCAGTGGTTAGTGTGGGCCCGTCAGGAGACAGTGCAGGAGTGTCAGTGGTCAGTGCAGGAGTTTCAGTGGTCAGTGCGGGAGTGTCAGTGGTCAGTGTGGAAGTGTGTGGGGACAGTGTGGAGTGTCAGTGCGGGAGTCTCAATGGTCAGAGTGGGAGTGTCAGTGGTCAGTGTGGGCAAGTCAAGAGACAGTGCAGGAGTGTCAGTGGTAATTGTGGGCATGTCAGGAGACAGTGCAGGAGTGTCAGTGGTTAGTGCGGACTGTCAGTAGTCAGTGAGGGAGTGTCAGTGGTGAGTGCAGGAGTGTCAGTGGTTAGCGTGGGAGTGTCAGGGGACAGTGCAGGAGAGTCAGTGGTAAGTGTGGGAGTATCATTGGTCAGTGCGGGAGTGTCAGTGGTCAGTGTGGGAGTATCAGTGGTCACTGTGGGAGTGTCAGTGGTCAGTGCAGGAGTGTCAGTGGTCAGTGTGGAAGTGCCAGTGGTCAGTATGAGAGTGTCAGGAGACAGTGCGGAGTGTCAGTGGTTAGTGTGGGAGTGTCAGGGGACAGTGCGGGAGTTCCAGTGGTCAGTGTTGGAGTGTCAGGGGACAGTGTAGAGTGTCAGTGGTCACTGTGGGAGTATCAGTGGTCGCTGTGGGAGTGTCAGTGGTCAGTGCGGCGTGTTAGTGGTCAGTGTGGAAGTGTCAGTGGTCAGCGTGGGAGTGTCAGGGGACAGTGCTGAGTGTCAGTGGTTAGTGAGGGATTGTCAGGGGACAGTGCAGGAGTTTCAGTGGTCTGTGTGGGAGTGTCAGGGGACAGTGTGGAGTGTCGGTGGTCAGTGCGGGAGTGTCAATGGTCAGTGTGGGAGTGTCAGTGGTTAGTGTGGGAGTGTCAATGGTCAGTGTGGGAGTGTCAGTGGTTCGTGCTGAGTGTCAGTGGTTCGTGCTGAGTGTCAGTGGTCAGTGTGGGAGTGTCAGTGGTTAGTGTGGGAGTGTCAGTGGTTAGCATGGGAGTGTCAGGGGACAGTGTGGGCATGTCAGGGGATAGTGCAGGAGTTAGCTGAAAATGTGTTGCTGGAAAAGCGCAGCAGGTCAGGCAGCATCCAGGGAACAGGAGAATCGACAGTGCGGGACTGTCAGTGGTCAGTGTGGGAGAGTCAGTGGTTATTGCAGGAGTGTCAGTGGTTAGTGTGGGTGTGTCATTGGTCAGTGTGGGAGTGTCAGTCATCAGTGTGGGAGTGTCAGTGGTTCATGCTGTCAGTGGTTCGTGCTGAGTGTCAGTGGTCAGTGTGAGAGTGTCAGTGGTTAGTGTGGGAGTGTCAGTGGTTATTGCAGGAGTGTCAGTGGTTAGTGTGGGTGTGTCATTGGTCAGTGTGGGAGTGTCAGTCATCAGTGTGGGTGTGTCAGTGGTTCATGCTGTCAGTGGTTCGTGCTGAGTGTCAGTGGTCAGTGTGAGAGTGTCAGTGGTTAGTGTGGGAGTGTCAGTGGTTAGCGTGTGAGTGTCTGGGGACAGTGCAGGAGAGTCAGCGGTCAGCGTGGGAGTGTCAGTGGTCAGTGTGGGCATGTCAGGGGATAGTGCAGGAGTGTCAGTCGTTAATGTGGAGTGTCAGTGGTCAGCGAGGGGGTGTCAGTGGTGAGTG
>NW_025200572.1:0-3867 GCF_004010195.1 Chiloscyllium plagiosum | reverse complement strand
GGTTAGTGTGGGACTGTCAGTGGTCAGTGCTGGAGTGTCAGTGGTTAGTGTGGGACTGTCAGTGGTCAGTGCTGGAGTGTCAGTGGTCATTGTGGGAGTGTCAGGGGACAGTGCAGGAGTGTCAGTGGTCAGTGCGGGAGTGTCAGTGGTCAGTGTCGGAGTGTCAGTGGTCAGTGTGAGAGTGCCAGTGGTCAGTGCAGGAGTCTCAGTGGTCAGTGTGGGAGTGTCGGTGGTCAGTGTCGGAGTGTCAGTGGTCAGTGCGGAGTTTCAGTGGTCAGTGCAAGAGTGTCAGTGGTCAGTATAGGAGTGTCAGTGGTCAGTATAGGAGTGTCAGTGGTCAGTGCGGAGTGTCAGTGGTCAGTATAGGAGTGTCAGTGGTCAGTGCGGAGTGTCAGTGGTCAGTATAGGAGTGTCAGTGGTCAGTGCGGAGTGTCAGTGGTCAGTATAGGAGTGTCAGTGGTCAGTGCGGAGTGTCAGTGGTCAGTATAGGAGTGTCAGTGGTCAGTGCGGAGTGTCAGTGGTCAGTATAGGAGTGTCAGTGGTCAGTGCGGAGTGTCAGTGGTCAGTATAGGAGTGTCAGTGGTCAGTGCGGAGTGTCAGTGGTCAGTATAGGAGTGTCAGTGGTCAGTGCGGAGTGTCAGTGGTCAGTATAGGAGTGTCAGTGGTCAGTGCGGAGTGTCAGTGGTCAGTATAGGAGTGTCAGTGGTCAGTGCGGAGTGTCAGTGGTCATGCAAGAGTGTCAGTGGTCAGTATAGGAGTGTCAGTGGTCAGTATAGGAGTGTCAGTGGTCAGTGCAGAGTGTCAGTGGTCAGTGCTGAAATTTCAGTGGTCACGGCGGGAGTGTCAGTGGATAGATTATGCAATGACCAACAGCACAGCCACACGCCCATCAGCCCATGATGTCTGTGATGACAATGATACCATCAAAACTCTTCCCATCTGCCTGTCCAAGATCCGAATCCCTCTCTTCCATGTCACTTCATCTGCATGTTGTAATGGTTATAAACGCTGTCATCCTAGCTGCTTCCACTGTCTCCATTGGCAACACATTTCTTGAATCTACATAATTTAAAAACTTTCCTCACACATATCATTTAAACTTACTGCCTCTCACCTTAAACCTAGGCCTCCCTAGTCTTTGACCTTTCCACCTTCTCCATGCCTCTCCATAAGTTTATGTCGTTCTATCAGGTTATCCCTCAGCCTCCAACGCTCCAGCAAAAACAATCCCAGTTTGTTTGACCTCTCCATATAGCTGAGGTGGCATGTTGGCACAGTGGTTGGCACTGCTGCCTCACAGCACCAGAGACCTGGGTTCAATTCCTGCCTCAGGTGACTGTGTGGAGTTTGCACATTCTCCCCATGTCTGTGTCGGGTTTGCTCTGGTTTCCTCCCCCCAGTCCAAAAATGTGCAGGTTGGGTGAATTGGCCATGCTAAATTGCCCGTAGTGTTAGGTGATGGGGTAAATGTAGGGGAATGGGTCTGGGTGGGTTGTGCTTCGGCAGGTCGGTGTGGACTTGTTGGGCCGAAGGGCCTGTTTCCACACTGTAAGTAATCTAATCCAGGCAGCATCCTGGTCAACTTTTTCTGCAGCCTCTCCAAAGCCCCCACATCCTTCCTGTAGTGTGGTGACCAGAACTGCGCTCAATACTCCAAATGTGGCCCGTCAAAAGTTTTCTGCAGTTTCAACAAGACTCGCCATCTTTTATACTCACTGCCCGATTGATGCACCTTCTTTACCACCTTATTCACTTCAGTTGCAACTTTCAGGGAGCTAGGATTGGCGTCTCAAGATTCCTCTCCACATCAATGCTTCTAATTGTCCTGCCATTTATTTTCCTCTTGCATTTGACATGCCAAAATGCGTCATTTCTCACTTATCTGGATTAAACTCCATCAGCCATTTCTCTGCCCAAGTTTCCAGCTGATCCTGCTGCAGCGTTCCTCACTCTGAACAGCTCCATCTGTTTTTATGTCATCTGAAAACGTACTAATTAGATCAAAGTTGCAGTATCAGTAGTTAGTGTGGGAATATCAGTAGTTAGTGTGGGAGTATCAGTAGTTAGTGTGGGAATATCAGTAGTTAGTGTGGGAGTATCAGTAGTTAATGTAGGTTTATTCGTAGATGGTGTAGGAGAATCAGTGCTGAAAATGTGTTGCTGGAACAGCGCAGCAGGTCAGGCAGCATCCAGGGAACAGGAGAATCGACGTCAATTCTCCTGTTCCTTGGATGCTGCCTGACCTGCTGCGCTGTTCCAGCAACACATTTTCAGCTCTGTTCTCCAGCATCTGCAGACCTCACTTTCTCCTCCTAGGAGAATCAGTAGCTGGTGTTGCAGTTTCAATCATTCTGAAGAAGGGTCACTGAACCCAAAATATTAATTTTACTTTCTCTCCCCAGATGTTGCCAGACCTGCTGAGTTTTTCCAGCAATTTTTATTTTTATTTCTGATTTTTAGCATCTGCAGTTTTTTTTCTGCTTAGCAAGTGTCAGTGATTAATGTAGGAAGATCAGTAGTTCAACTTGGTGTGTCAATAGTTAGTGAAGAGGGAATTGATACCTTTACATAAGAATTTCACATACACCTCGCTCTTATAGTTACACAAACACCTCTCAATCTTGACAAAAACTGATTTTTCTCAATGTTTCTTCTCAACAATTTGCTCATCCCAGAGAATCAAACTCCACTGTAATCCCTCTCTTGAAATGTACATCCTCTCTTAGATAAGCAGCCCAAAACTTAACACTATATTTCAAGTGAAGCATTTTCAACACTTGGTGCAACTCAACCTCATATCATTTTACAGTGAAGGCCAACATATACCAGTGTCTTGTTGTACCTTCACACCAGCTGTCAGTGACTCAGGAGCAAAAACACCCAACTCATACAATCATAGAGTTCCTAGAGTGTTGAAGCAGGCCATTCAGCCTGTCTAGTTCACATCGACCCTGCCGATACAGACTTAACCCCCTAACCTATCCCTGCATTACCCATGACGAATCAACCAAACCTTCACCTCCCTGGACACACAAGCTATTTAGCATGGCAAGTCCATCGAACCTGCACACCTTTGGACTGTGGGAGGAAACTGGAGCACCTGGAGGAAACCCACGCAGACACGGGAAGAATGTGCAAATTCCACACAGACAATCGCCTTAGCGCTGCAAGGTTAGAGTGCTAACCACTGAATCCCTGATCACCAGTCACGCTTACAGTCATAGAGACATAGCGATGTACAGCAGGGAAACAAGTCCTTCGTCCATGAGACCAGATATCTGAACCTAATCTAAGCCCATTGGCCAACACTTGACCAAAATCCCTCTAACTTCATCATATACCCATCCAGATGCATTTTCATGCTGTTATTGTATCAGTCTCCACCACTTCATCTGGCAGCACATTCCATACACATACCATCCTCTAGATGAAAAAGTTGCCCCTTAAGGTACTTTTATATCTTTCCCCTCTCACCTATGCCCTTTCGTTCTGGACTCCCACATCCCAGGGAAAAAAACCTTTTCTGTTTATCCTATCCATGCCCCTCATGATTTTGTAAATCTCTATAAGGTCACCCCTCAGCCTCCGACGCTCCAGGGAAAACAGCCCCAGCCTGTTCAGCCTCTCCCTGTAGTTCAAACTCTCCAACCCTGGCAACATCCTTGTAAATCTTTTCTGAACCCTTTCAAGTTTCACAATGTTTTTCCGATAGGAAGGAGACCAGAACTGCATGCAATATTCCAATAGTGGCCGAACCAACGTCCTGTACAGCCGCAACATGACCTCCCAATTCCTGTACTCAATACTCTGACCAGTCATGGAAAGCATAAAGGCGAGAAGCAGGCACAACGGGAGGATATTTAATTG
>NW_025200571.1:0-6620 GCF_004010195.1 Chiloscyllium plagiosum | reverse complement strand
ACCACACTCACCCCCTACACCGCAACACACTCAACGCACCCCCACCCCCAAAACACATTCACCCCAGCCCTACCACACCCCTAAAAAGGGGTTGGTCACTCTGTCCATCCATGGGGGGAAAGGGTGGTCTCTCTGACTGTCCCTGGGGTTGGGGTGGTCTCTCTGACTGTCCCTGGGGTTGGGGTGGTCTCTCTAACTGTTTTTGTAAGGTTGGTCACTCTCTCAATCCTGGGAAGAGGTGGTCACTTGACTCGTTCTTATAGAGTCATAGTCGAGGAGCAATACAGCATGCACAGAGGCCCTTCAGCCCATCATGTTTGCACTGGTCATCCAGCACCTATCACTCTAATCTCATCTTCCAGCACTTGGCTTATATCCTTATGTGCTCTCGAACTTCAAATGATCACCTAAACATTTCATAGATATTGTGTTGGTTCCTGTCTCGATAGCATTTTCAGGGAGCGAGTTCCAAATACCTCCCAAACCTCTGAGTGATAAAGAAAAATCCTTAAAACAATCTAATGGTCTTTGGAGGGTTGGTGTGGACTCGATGGGTTGAATGGTCTGCTTCCACACTATAGGGATTCTATGATTGATTCTATGATTCTAATCATCCTATGATTTCTGGTAATAGGGCCCTCCATTGAGAGGAAAAGGTTTGTTCCTATTCCCCATATCAAAGTCCCTCATGATCTTGTCGCCTTCAATCAGATTATCCCTTGGCCATCTCTGATCCAAGGATCCCTGGCCTGTCACTTAGCTCAGTTGGCTGGATGGCTGGTTTGTAATGCTGAGTGATGTCGATGGTGAGGTTACCATGAAAGACTCTCCTTCTCAAACTCTTCCTTCACCTGAGCTGCGGTGACCTGCAGAATAAACCACCACTAGTTGCCTCTCTCTAATGAGAAAAGTGGTCCTATAGACTATGGTGACTTTACCTTTTGTCTCTCCACTGGGCTGGAATGGTTTCTCTCGCTGCAGACAAAGCTGTTCTGGCTGAGGTGTATTCAGGATTAGATTCCCTACAGTGTGGAAACAGGCCCTTCGGCCCAGCAAGTCCACGCCGACCCTCAGAAGAGCAACTCACCCAGACCCATTCCCCTACATTTACCCCTTCAGCTAACATTCTGAGCAACTTAGCATGGCCAATTCTCTTAACCCGCACATCTTTAGACTGTGGGAGAAAACTGGAGCACCCGAAGGAAACCCACGCAGACACGAGGAGAATGTGCAAACTCCGCACAGACAGTTGTCTGAGGCAGGAATTGAACCCAGGTCTCTGGTGCTGTGAGGCAGCAGTGCTAACCACTGTGCCACCATGGGTAGGACAAAGGGGACTTGCCTCTTTGACCTACCCATGATGGATAGCAGTCCCCTCAGCCCCACACTCTGAAAAGCCTGCACCTCAGGCTCCAGCTCATCAACTCCAAACTGAGGGTCCTCCAAGGTCAGAAGTCACACGACATCAGATTATAGTCCAATAGGTTGATTCGAAAGTGGCGACTTCATCTGACAAAGGGACAGTGTTCCGAAAGCTTGTGATTTCAAATAAACCTGTTGGGCTATAACCTGGTGTCATGTGACTTTTGACTTTGTCCGCCCCAGTTCAACACCAGCAACTCCACATTGCGGATCCTCCAGACACTGATCTTCACACTCTCCACCATGCGTCAGGCCAGACGCATTGCTTCCCCTGTACAGCCCTGTTTAATGCATTCGATTGATTAACGGCTGTTTACGTACTCAACTTCTCTAGTTATCAATCTTTTAACTAATTACTTAATCTTAGCTTTAGTTTTGGGTAAATTTAATCAGTTACTTACCTGCAAAATGATCAATTACAAAAACGGAAGGCACAAAGCAGCACTTCCTGCAGTGAATTCCCAACAATTGCACTCTGTTTGCGAAGTCAGCTTGTTTATGAATCCTTTGTGTATCAGCAGGTCCTGTTTTATTACACCTTTACAAGCCACTCCTAATCTACAAATGCTCAGTCAGCTCCCAGCAGTTAGAGATTCAGTTAATAATCACAAATTGATTGACCGCTGACTGGTAGTTTCTGCAGATGGCCAGCTTCCAGTAAGCGTTGGCTAAGCTACAGAGTCCATTCCAGTTTTTAAAGCTCCACATTAACTTTGAAAAGCTAAGATGGTATTACATGCCTCTGGAGCAGGTGGGGCTTGAACCCGGTCTCCTAGCTCAAAGGTACTACCAATGCTCCACAAGACCCCTTTTTGTTCATATAATCTGTCAAGCCTTGCGAAAACAAGAAAGATGGTAAAAGAGAAAGGATTTATTGAGTTGCGTTGACAAAACGTGAATCACAAAGTCCAGGAGCAGACCAGCAATGTGCTGGAGGGTCTCGAATGAAGAAATTTGGAGTTGGAGGTGCCTAAGAGAATTGTCCCGACTCAGCATGCAACACTCACACTGTCCACTAGATGTCAGGAGTGCGTCCAGTCTGAAGTTGGTCACACTTGCTGGCAGTGAGTACTTTAAGACATCAGTTTCTCACCTGATAATAAATAAAAGGTTTGAACTTCTTCAAGTGCATGAATCACAAGGGTAGAGGTCTCTTCAAGATTCAGTCTGAACTCAGCCACCAACTTGGGCGACACAGTGGCTCGCACTGCTGCCTCAGAGGGCCAGGGACCTGGGTTCAATTCCAGCCTTGGGTGACTGTCTGTGTGGGTTTCCTCTCTGTGCTCCAGTTTCCACCCACAATCCAAAAGGTTGGGTGGATTGGTCATGCTAAGTTGGCCGAAGTGTTCAGGGAAGTGCAGGCAAGGTGGATGAGCCATGGGCAATGCAGGGTTCCCATAGTCGGTCTGGGTGGGATGCTATTGAGAGGGTCGGTGTGGAGCTGTCGTGTTGAATGTCCTCTCCCCACCCTGTAGGGATTCTATGACATTTATTAATGATGCAGCAACAGTCTGCGTCAGTCTACAGCGAAGAAGGTTACCTCAGAATACAACAGGATCTGGACCAGATGGGCCAATGGGCTGAGAGGTAGCAGATGGAGTTTAATTCAGATAAATGTGAGGTGCTCCACTTTGGGAAAGCAAATCTTATCAGGACTTATACACTTAATAGTAAGGTCCTAGGGAGTGTTGCTGAACAAAGAGAGCTTGGAGTGCAGATTCATAGATCCTTGAAAGTGGAGTCGCAGGTAGATAGGATAGTGAAGAAGGCGTTTGGTATGCTTTCCTTTATTGGTCAGAGTATTGAGTACAGGAGTTGGGAGGTCATATTGCAGCTTTGGTTACTTCTCAGATTCTGTATGTTCTCTTGACAACTTTGAACGTGAATCAGAAGCAGGAATAGGTCATTAAGGCTTTCAGGATTCCTGTTCAAGGGCTTTTGCCCAAAACATCGATTTTTCCTGCATCTCCTGCTTCCTGACCTGCTGTGGTTTTCCAGCACCACTCTAATCTTGACTCTAATCTCCAGCATCTGCAGTACCCACTTCTGCCCATGAAGGCTTTCAGGCCTATTCTGCTATTCAATAGGATGGAGTCATGCAGCACGGAAACATATCCTTCAGTCCAACTTGTCCATGCCGACCAAGTCTCCCAAACTAAATTATTCCCACTTGACTGCATTGGGCTCTTTTCCCTCTAAACCTTTCCAAATGCTGTAACTGTACCTGCATCTGCCAAATAAAAACCAAAAGAGCTGCAGATGCTGTAAATTAGAGGTAAAAATAGAAATTGTTGGAAAAGCTCAGCAGGTCTGGCAGCATCTGTGGCGAAACATCAGTTAATGTTTCGGGTCAGGTGAATATTCTAAGGAAGGGTCATTCGACCCAGAACATTAACTCTGATTTCTATCCATGGATGCAGCCAGACCTGCTGAGCTTTTCCAGCAATTTCTATTGTTAACTCTGTACCCACTACTTTGGCAGTTAATTCCACACATGAGCCACACTGTGGGGGGGGGGGGGGGGGAAGGGGGGGGGGGGGGGGGGGGAAATGAGGAAACTGGTGAAGTCCACATTTACCCTGTGTGGTTGGAGGGTCCAGAGCCGGAAGATGAGACATTCTTCCTCCAGGCTTTGGGTGGTGAGGGTGTGGTGATGGAGAAGGTCCAACCTATCACCTTCACTCCCATCTTCATCTACCTATTGCATTCCCAGCTACCTTCCCCCCAGCCCCCACCCTCCCATTTATCTCTCAGCCGCCCGGCCCACTAGCCTCATTCCTGATGAAGGGTTCCTGCCCGAAACGTCGATTCTCCTGCTCCTCGGATGCTGCCTGACCCGCTGTGCTTTTCCAGCACCACACTCTCGACCCTGCTCTCCAGCATCCGCAGTCCTCACTGTCTCCTACTGGTTAAAGGGTTAAGGGTCGAATCAGCATTGCAGAGGGGAGGGAGGTGAAGGTGATTGGAGAGGGGATTATGAGTTCTCAGTCTGTCTACAGTTGTGGCCCAGCTCAGTGAGGCATGGCCAAAGGGCCTGAGTCGGACACAGCGATCTGGCAGGAGCCTGTGTACAGAGACAGGGAGACAGGGAGGGGAGAGGCTGTGTAGGGTTAGAGCAGATGTGCCCTGGGGTGGGTCCTTACGTACAACCTGTTACAGGGCAGACTGAGAAAGGCCAGCCAAGTGAGCAGGATTATCCCCAACTACATAAATACTGGAGTACGGTGTACCTACAGAAAGCAGTAATGGTGAACCTTCACAGAACACTGACACAGTGAGTTTGAGAAGGACATAACACCAGTGCTTCACCAGAGGCTCACTGATGATGTTACCGAGCACGGTGACGAAACATCTGAAAACGAACCTTCCAGCTCAGCGAGCAAACCTACAACCTGAACACTGACACAGCCTCATACTGACCTCAATTCTGTGCACTGCAGTTTAGACACGCCATTCCCCAAACCCACCCCACCCCCATTCATTCAGACGCCCATCCCCGTAGCCCCCATCTGGTGGAGTGCCCCCACCCCCCCATTCAGACCCATGGCAGACTAACCCCTGGCCCGCCTACTAAATTCGCCCCACCCAATGGCCCTCTGTGTTGAGCAGACGACTCAGGGAGGAGACTCTGAGCAATCCCCTCAGTTCATTGCCCTGAAGAATCCAGGGTAAATAAGGGGTTGGGGGGGGGGGGGGAGTGGCAGGAAGGAAAATTCTGGGCCATTCGGGAAGATCAGGCACGATGGGTGTCACCCAGCTCAAGGATCTGGATGGCACAGATCACGGGCAATAGAGGAAAGAATGAAGAGGCACAAGGAGGTGAAGCATTTTCACATGACAAGGGGTTCGGCTCTGGGAGGGGCTTCCTGAGAGATTGTTGGTGGTGGATTCCATTGAGGCTTTCGAAAAGGGAACTGCATTATGATGCACCAGGGAAACGGTTGCAGGTTTACAGGAGGGAGGGAATTGTGGTGAGATGTACTTGGAGAGAGCTAGCACACGCCTGACCGGCTCTGTCATAACTCCTGGATTCCTACCACATCTTCGCCAACACCAGGACATCCCACAGTGGCTCACAGCCAACAAAATGTTTCTGTACATTCAGTCACCGTCCCAACACCCAATTTACACTCAGAAAGCTCCTCATCGTGAGTTAATAACGAGGCTGCCAGGTTTAATGTTTCTGAGTGCCCTCTTGCTCTTGTACAGGATGTGGGCCTTACTCACAAAACACATATTCACTGCCCATGAGCAGACTGGTTCTCTGTGGGACAACCACACTGCTGTGGGTGTGGAGTTACGTGTAGGACAGACCAGGTAAGGGCAGAAGCTTTAACACATTTCACTACAGTGACCCAGACGGGTTCTCACAACAATGGTAGTTTTCTGCACACCTCTGCGATGGGGTGAGTCAAACCTGATAATATTCGCCTAGAGTTTTGGGTTACTGGACCAGAGACATTATCACTGCCTCCACTGAAGGTTAAGGGGTAAATACGAGACAGGACACCTGCCTAATCAACCACCCCCTGCTGATCTCAAAACAGCCACAGGATACAACAGGGGAGGCAGCATTATTGTATTGGATTGAAAAGCTAGGACCACTGACAGTGCGGCACTCTCTCAGTATGACACTACTGGATCAGATTGGAATATGTGCTCAGAAGAAGGGATACAACGCACAATCTCTGGGTTTTGGAGAGTGAGAGGCCATTATGCCTGGAGTGCCGGCAAACAGGGACAGGGTGTGTGCCTTTGACATGTACTCAGGGAGACCGGAGTGTGTATTCACAGCTGCTGGTGGAACGGACCTGACTGTGTCGAAGGGCCATCTGTTAAAGATATCCCTTGTGTTTAGGGTTTCTATTTAAAGAGGGATGGTTGCCAAGTCAAGAGGAATGTCACAGGCTGAGCTGAAGCAGCCTAGAATAGAGATCTCTGTAGGACAGCACCAAGACATTACCCACAGCACAACACTTGTGCTCTTGGAGCACCTGTCCATTTAAATCTCTGCACATCTTGAACCGTGAGTGCGGAGGTGTATGTCCCTGTTTGTGAGCGAATATTATCGGATCAAATCACTAATCCAGAGACCCAAATGGAAAATGTATCACACACCTCCCAAATGCGCTACCAAGGGAGTGCCTCACTGTCAGGGGGTCAGGGCTGAGGGAGTGCGACACTGTCAGAGGGTCAGT
>NW_025200570.1:4900-6620 GCF_004010195.1 Chiloscyllium plagiosum | reverse complement strand
CTCAGCCCTCTACTGTACTCCAGGTACACCCACGGCTGTGTCCTCAGCCCCCCCTCCAGGTACACCCACGGCTGTGTCCTCAGCCCCCCACTGACCTCCCTGTACAATCACGGCTGTGCCCTCAGCCCTCTACTGTCCTCCCTGTACACCCACGGCTGTGTCCTCAGCCCCCTACGTACTCCCTGTACAGCCACGGCAAAGTTTCCAAATTCCAAACAACGCCAGCTACAAGTTCGCTGATGACATCACTAGAGAAGTACGGATTTCAAACAACAATGCATCAGAATGTACAAAGGAGATAGAGAGCTTGGTGGCATGATGTAATAATAATGACCCTGCTCTCTAATTCGGCAAACGTAAAGGGCTGATCATTGACTTTAGGAAGAAAGAAGGGGAACACAGACCATCTACATCAACCACTTAAGGGAGTGCAGAGCATCAAGTCCCCGGTGTGATGATAACTGACAACCTGTCCTGAACTTCTCACATAGGTCCGACGGCTGGGAAGCCTCTCCTTCCTCAGGTTGTTCAGGACATTCAGCATATGCTACTACTACAGATGCACTATTGAGGGCGTACTGTCCCGGTGCATAAAAGCCTGGTATGGCAACTGTTCTACTCAGGACCGTGAGACACTACAGAAGTTTGGATGCACAGCTCTGATTATCACGAATTCTAACATACCAGCCATTGATTCCATTTACATGGCTCGTTGTATCAGAAAGGCTGCTAACATCTACCCCAGATTACTGAGGGAAGGGAGAGAGGAAAGAGCTGGGGCATTAACAGATACCTTTGTAGCATCCTTGAACACTTCTGAGGTCCCGAAAGACTGGACAATTGTTAATCCCCTTGTTTAAGAAAGGTAGTAGAGATAATCCAGTCATTTATAGACCAGTGAGACTGATGTTAGGGGTAGGGAACCTGCTGGAGAATATACTGAGGGATTGGATCTATTCTCATTTGAGTGAAAATATTTTTATCAATGATATGCAACATGGTTATGTGCAGCAAAGTTCATGTCTTACCAACTCAATGGAATTCTTTGAGGAAGTTACAAAGTTGATTGATGAGGGAGGAACTGTGGATGTCATGCACATGGACTTCAGGAAGGCGTTTGGTATGTTTCCCCATGGTCGGGTTATGGCGAAAGTGAAGTCACATGGTGTGCTAGCTACATGGATAAAGAACTGGCTGGGTAACAGGAGGCAGAGAATAGTAGGGGGAGGGAGTTTCTCAAAATGGAGAACTGTGACCAGCGGTTTCACTTAAGATGTTTCTGGAAAGATACATGAATGGGCAGGGAGCAAAGGGATGCAGATCCTTAGAAAATAGGCGACAGGTTCAGAGAGAGGATTTGGATCGGCGCAGGGTTGGACCACCGAATGGCATGTTTCTGTGCTGGAATGCTCTTTGTTCTAACACTATCAAAGACCCATCAGACCCCAGTAATGTTCTCCTATAACTTCTTCCATCAGGCTAAAAGGTACAGAAGCTTGAAAACACAGAGCAGTTCCTTCCTGACTGTTATTAGACTGATGAATGCACTCTTTAATCTCAGATAATGCTGATCTTGTTCATGTTGATCTCGCCTTGCACACGCCTTGTGCAGCGTAACCTACATGCCTCTCAGACATGTTTTACAGCCATTGTTCTGCATATCCTTGCTTAATATGATTGGCCTGTACATCTTGGTGCATGTCAAAGTAAATTCTCACCT
>NW_025200570.1:3197-4844 GCF_004010195.1 Chiloscyllium plagiosum | reverse complement strand
TACTGTTTCTTGTTTTGTTTCCTTTCTCTGTTTAACTGACTGTCCCTCTGTTTCCCTCGCTGTGTTCTCTCTCTCTCCTTATACGTGTTGTGATGGTGATGCCTTCTTTATTCTTTTGAAGCATGTGATGGCTCTTTGGTTGGATGTTGGCAATAAAATAAATTCAATTGTGTATTGGTATCTTGGGCATAATTTAAATTTATTTGTGAAATTCCAATTGTTGTCAAAACAGCAACCAGAACTTGGATATCCATTTAAAAGCCAATTGTTACATCCAAATATTTTGGAACTGCCTTCTCCCAATGCTCTGTATACTGGAAACTGAAAATATTCTATTCACGTGCATAATAGTGTGACGGTAAATGCTCTGCCAAGATCATAAGAAACTACAGACGGTTTTGTGCACAGCCCATACTATCATGGAAGACAACCTTCCATCCATTTATATTTCTCATTGTCAGCGAAAGGCTGGCAAAATCAAATATCTCTCCAAAACCGGTAATGGTCTCCTACAACCTCTTCCAAAAGGGAGGAGATAGAGAGGCTTGAAAACATGGACCAGTATTCTCAGGAACACCGTCTTCCCTACCGTAATAAGACTGACGAATTGGAATCTCTAACTTTTCACATAATATTAATGTTGCTAAAATCGATCTTGCTTTGCACACTTCCTGTGCAGCTATCACCTTACATGCCTCACTCTGTCTAAGTGCCATTGAGGCTCAAGATCTTCTCAAGTGCAATCAGAAAAGTGAACTAATGCTGGCCCAGCCAGCGATACCTATATCCCATTAACAAATATAAGAAGATGACGACACTCAGGGAAGACAGACAGGTGGGATCAAATCGCTTTAAACATGATCTTACCTATATACAGGTTCTCCTCGGTATCTCAAAGTAGAGTGTTCCTACAAAACCTTTCATAAGCTGATATGGCGTAAAGCGAAGTAGCATTACTTTATGTGGGGGACACAAAATCACCTTTCATGGTAAAAGTGAAAACCCTTTTCGGATTTCTTTTGGTTAGCGAAAACAGGACCTAAGGGAGATTTTTCGGAAATGGAAGTGGCAAAAAGCGAATTTTTGAAAAGCGGGGGATACATGTATTGGCATGGGCATGATATTCAGGAAGATGGAAAAAATAAAAAAAAAGAGGTGAATCTCACATTTTATTTCCATCCCAGCTGATCATCATTCCCTTTGTTTGATCTTTTTCTTCTATCTCTCTCTTTCTCTATCGATTTAACTAACTCCTCCTCCCAATCAAAGCAGACTTCCCTGTCACCAGCATTATTCACACTATTTTCCAACTGCTTTCAGTTCAGAAAAGCTCCCCAGCACTTTCTGTTCTTTTCTTTGCATTTCTTATGCAATTTCAGATCTCCAGCATCATTTTTAATTTGGTTTCACCCTCAAATTTGTTATTCCATGGGAAGTTAGCATCTCTGCCAAG
Organism: Chiloscyllium plagiosum; assembly: GCF_004010195.1. Classification (NCBI taxonomy): domain Eukaryota; kingdom Metazoa; phylum Chordata; class Chondrichthyes; order Orectolobiformes; family Hemiscylliidae; genus Chiloscyllium; species Chiloscyllium plagiosum. The sequence continues at coordinate 3,391 of NW_025200570.1, read as the reverse complement.
GGCAGTATTTGTTAATCATCACTAATTGCCCTGACTGTGACGCCATTCCACAAGCCAATATAAAGTCAAGCACATTGATATGGGTCTGAAGTCACACATAACCCAGACCGTGTAGTAACATTAAATTTCTTTACCGAAGGTCATCAGTGAAATAGGAAGATTTTCAGACAAAATGTGGGTTTCATGGTTGTTTT
>NW_025200570.1:0-2266 GCF_004010195.1 Chiloscyllium plagiosum | reverse complement strand
AGGTTTAATTGGAAGCACACTAGCTTTCGGAGCGACGCTCCTCCACCATAGGTTAGTAACACACTCTCCATCCCGCCCAAAATAATAATCAGCACCACTAATATTCGATAAGGCAGAAATTTCCAACAGAGGAAAATGTTGAAAAATCCCAAGGAAAGCCTCCTCTCCAGTTGTGTAATTATCCAGTCCATTATTCGCAGATTCAGATCTGTCATCTCCACGTCTGTGCAGCTGCTGATCTCTGTTACTGTTGGAGCTGATGCATCGGCTCCTAGGCTGGGATAGCGCACTGAGAGAAGCCCCTCACCAATAGGACACAGTTACAATACATGGAGACTGACATCAATCGCAGTCACTGAGCAAACAGCTCTAGCTTTCAATACAGCACATTCAGTTCGCAATATATCTGGACCAGACTGGACTTGATGCAGACATTGCTGGCTATTGGTCACATCTCCCATCACCAATTCCTCTAGTGAAGTCAGTTGTGAGGGAGAATGATGGACGTTTTCTTATCGCAGGCTAGATGACTCTGCCCTGTTGTAGTTTGCAATGCAGTCACCATCTTACCCCGAATCTCCGCCCCTCCACAAAAAAGAAACACAATCAGGATGTTGTTTGGTGCTGATCTCTCCTCCACGGGAACAAACGCCAGCCAACAGACTGTCACTGGGCACAATTGCCCTGAACATAGACAGGAAGTGTGGACTTCTCTGAATGCTCCTCTCATTGCTCTAATAAAGAAACGTTGGACCTTCCATATAGAATATGCTTCAGTAATTAATTTATACAAATTAACAAACATCTTAATGCAGTTTTATCTGCTGTAAAGCAGGAATTTTTAACCTTTTTCCCCCTCAGTCCAAAACCAAAAGTGAACTTATTCATTATTACTTATGAATTAATAAGTCAGGTTTAGCTGTAGATAGGGCGGAATGGGGGTAGTTGCTGTGGAGACTGAATGGGGAGTACAATGATATTCCCCAGTCATCATCACTCTTAATGTCAGATAGAATTAAATATAGTTCACAACAAGAAACGAGCCAACGTTTGGGAGATGCAATGCTGAATGACAATGTGAACAGAACAGGATAATTTTAAATGTGATAAAGTGAACTATATTTTATATGCACACCATTTAATCATTGGGAATACAGATTGAGTAGCGTCACGGCATCTGAAGCATTGACTTTGATGTCTCATCACAGATACAGCCAGACCTGCTGAGCTTTCCCTCCAACGTCTGTTTTTGTTTGAGATTTATCATGTTATTCAAATCTGGCAGGATGCTTACAATTAAAAGCAGATGCTAATAACAAAATGTACAGGGGTATGGGGACAATACAAGAGAATGATAGTAGAAATATCGCTCATTCCAAATTGGAAGAGACAATGGGTTGAGTTTTCACCACCTTTGCTGTAATAATTCTATGTTATTCATTGAAAGCTTTTGGAGATTGGGGAGACAAGCTAGTTCAATGAAGGACACGAAGTGTTCCATCATCAAAAATCTATCCCTATTGTTTCATGAAGTTCAGCTGCCTCTAAAATGTATTTTCAAACAAAATGGATTTCCTGAGATTTACAAGATGTTCAGATTTTCTTTTTACTTTCTATCTTAAAGAAGAAACAGATTTCGGCTGTAATTCAAGTGTCACAGACACACCAACTGTAATAGAAACATGAAAGTACCACATTGTCCAAATATTACCAAGATCAACGTCTAGACCTGTCAAGAAACATGAAATATAGAGATAATGGAAACATGAAATGCAAACAGAAAATGGTGGAGAAACGAAAAAGATAAAGAAGTATCTGCAAAGAGCAACAGAATTAACACATGTAATATGATGTGACACTGTTCTGAAAAGTCATATTAGAACCAAAGGTTAATTTTTTGCATCTCTGCTCAGATGTTGTCAGATCGACTGAGTTTCACTCCAGCTCTTTTGATTTTTTTCTTCTTTCTGAACTGTGACAAAGTGTCTGATCTGAATGATCGCAGCAATGCTGTTATCTCAGTTGTATCTCGAGTAATTTGTTATGGACATTAAATGAGGAATTATAAAGTTCCTCTGTTTGACAGGGCTCTAAATATCGATGACGTATTGCATTGTGAGAACTTGCGTTGACAATGTTGAAACAACACAGAAGTTGCTGTAAACGCTCAGCAGGTCTGGCAGCGTCAGTGCAGAGAAATCAGAGTTAACGTTTCAGGTCCAGTGCCCCTTCCTCAGAAATGATAGTAACACAGAAAATGTTGGTT
>NW_025200569.1:1999-6620 GCF_004010195.1 Chiloscyllium plagiosum | reverse complement strand
ATCACTCCTATATGCATGAATGACTATCACCATATTTGAGAGAAGCTAACACTTCCTTAATTCTTAAGAAGGAGAAGGTTCCTGAGGATTGTGCTTCATACAGGCCCATCTCCCTATTAAATTCAGATTGGAAGATTCTGTCCAAGATCCTGACGCTGAGATTGGAAATGGTGTTGCTTCATATTATTAAATGGGACCAGACAGGCTTTATAAGGGGCAGTAGGTCCACTCATAATATTAGAAGGCTGCTGAATGTGGTCCAATTTGTCAGCAACGATCGATTCAGGGGTTGGTGATCTCCCTAAGTGGAGAGAAAGCATTTGACTGGATGGAGTGGACGTATTTTTTTTATGTCTTAGAACAGTTTGGATTGGGTGAAATCTTTGCTAGATGGGTGGAGGTTTTATATCGCCACCCTTTGGCCGCGGTTATCACCAATGGGGTGAAGTCTGGGAATTTTACGATTGGTCGGGGTAATTGGCAAGGTTGCACCCACTCACTGTTGTTCTTTATGCTGGAGATAGAGCCGCTGGCAGAGGCCATTCGTCAGAGCGTCCATATAACCGCTCTGGAGTGGGATCCAGGCCACACAAGATTACACTGTATGCGAATGATGTCCTTCTGTTTTTATCGAACCCGATGACCTCCGTACCTCATTTGTTACAATGTATCAATTCATTTGGGGCTATTTCAAGATATAAGATTAAGTTTGCAAAATCGGAGGATATGCCTTTGGGGAACCTTAAGGATGTGCCAGAAGTTGAAGGTGGCCCTAAGTTCCCTTTAAGTGGTCACAGGCAGAGTTCCGGTACCTAGGCATTTTTATTACCCCCAAGTTTGATCTGTTATTCCGGACTAACTTGGTTCACTTGCTCGACAATATCAGGCGAGATCTTCAGAGATTTGAGACTCTTCCAATTTTATGGCCGAGCCGAATATCTCTCATTAAGATGAATGTTCTTCCTCGTTTACTTTATACCATGTGCATGCTCCCTATTTTCTTTCCTGGTCAACGCTGTGGAAACTTATAGGGTGGTTTGGTTTCTTTGTCTGGTATCATGGGCGGCCCCTCATCAAACTTACCAACTTGCAGTTGTCACATGGAGGGGGAGGAGCTGATTTCCCAGACATCGGAAGGTATCAATGAAGTTCCCTGCTGTCCTGCGTCTGCGAATGGATGGGTAACGATCCAAACTCAATATGGCTGGATATTGAGGCCTGAGCTGAAATGTGTTGCTGGTAAAGCACAGCAGGTCAGTCAGCATCCAAGGAACAGGAGAATCGACGTTTCGTGCATAAGCCCTTCATCAGGATATTGAGGCCTCCCAAGCAAAGTGCCCTCTTATTAATCTGTTCATCATGGATAAGATGAGGTCAGTTATGGACCACTGCCGGAACCCCATTGTCATTATTACAGTCAGGCCTTGGAGGGCAATGCGTCAGAGTGATCTATGACTTCGCCATTTACATCTTGGTTCCAACCAGGGATGATGGACTCAGGGTTCAAACTATGGGCAGCGAGAGGAGTTTCTAATTTGGGAGACTTCTTTGAGGGGGAGGTTATGATGACTTTTGAGCAACTGAGCTGCAAATACGGGTTGCCCAGCAGAAACTTTTCCATTTTTTCAGGTTAGGGATTTCAACTAGAAGAAGACTACACTTCTCACTAAGCCCTATAAGCCTGATGCAGAGAGGTTGTTGCTACATTCACAAGCACCATTTTGGTTAGTGCCCTCTATCGTCTGCTGGGTGGCAGGGTCTGGCAGGATATTAACCGTTTATGTGAGGTCTGGGAGGAAGCGCTAGGAGTGCAGATCTCTTCTGAAACACGGGAGAACATATGGGAGAATAGTCAAAAGATCACAATATGTAACAGGACATGCGCTGCACAGTTAAAAGTTCTGCACATGGCTCATCTGGCACCAGAACATCTGGCGAAGTTTAAAAAGGGGGCATCTTCAGTTTGCCCCAAATGTAAAATAAGTGTAAGTACTCTTACCCATTGCTTCTGGACATGCCATAGGCTCTGTGTTTACTTGAGCGCTGTGGTGAGAGAGACAGGGAGGGCATTGAGGACTGAAGTAAAACTAGACCAGACATCTCTCCTCTTAGATCTACCGAATTTACCATCTTTAGATGGGCATAGGAAGAAACTATTTAATATTCTTGTATATTGTGCACGGAATAAAATTCCGATGAATTGTGTCTGAGAACCAGCCGGGCTTGGTGGCGTGGCAGAAATAAATTATGGAGGACTAATGCTTGGACTTTTATTTACATTGTGCAGCACACAAAAAAAACTATTTTTATAAGGCATGGCAGCACTACTTGATTCATTTGTAAAGTTAAAAATTGCAAATAAATATATTTACCAAAATAAAGGAAAGATCTTGCCGGAGTTATGCTGAAAGATATTTGAATTTTGGATAGACTAGAATATATCACTTGCCAGTGATGTTAGGAGTAGGAAGGTAGTACAGAAAAACATCAGCCTGGCCAAATATCTGGTTGGGGAGACAGCACATCTGATATGTGGATCATTGGGATTCCCAGCTCTGAACTGGCAGGAATCTCCGATATGTGGATCATTGGAATTCCCGAGTAGTGAGATATACACAAGATTGATGGACCTGAACTGGCAGCAATCTCCGATATGTGGATCATTGGGTTTCCCGGGTCAGTAGAATCTACACAACATGCTAGATTAGAGTGGTGCTGGAAAAGCACAGCAGTTCAGGAAGCATCCGAGGAGCAGGTAAATCGGCATTTCAGGCAACAGCCCTTCATCAGGAATAGAGGCAGAGTGCCTACAAGTTGGAGAGATAAATGAGAGGAATGCGCGGTTGGGGAGAAAGAATCAGAGAGTACAGTAGTTGAATGGGGGTGGGGATGGATGTGATAGGACAGGGAGGAGGGTGGGGAAAGGTGGCAAAGAGTACAATCGGTGAATGGGGATTGGGATGGAGGTGATAGGTCAAAGAGGAGGGTGGGGCAAGGTAGAAAAGAGTACAATGCTGAATGGGGTGGGAATGAAGGTCAAAGAGGAAGGTGGAGTGGATAGGTGGAAACAAAGATAGGCAGGTAGGACAAGTCATGGGGACAGTGCTGAGCTGGAAGTTTGGAACTGGGGTGAGGTGGAGGAAGGGAAAATGAGGAAACTGGTGAAGTCCACATTGATTCCCGATGGTTCCGAGGTGGAAGATGAGACGTTCTTCCTCCAGGCGTCGAGTGGTGAGGGAGCGGCGGTAAAAGAGGCCTAGGACCTCCATGTCCTCGGCTGAGTGGGAGAGGGAGTTGAAATGTTTGGCCACGGTGTGGTGTGGTTGATTGATGTGGGTGTCCCAAAGATGTTCCCTAAAGAGCTCTGTGAGGAGGCGTCCAGTCTCCCCAAAGTAGGGGAGACCGCATCAGGAGCAACGGATACAATAAATTATATTGGTGGATATGCAGGTAAAACTGCGATGGATGTGAAAGGCTCCTTTGGGGCCTTGGCTGGAGGTGAGGGAGGAGGTGTGGGCGCAGGTTTTGCAATTCCTTGCGGTGACTGGGGAAGGTGCCAGTGTTGTTGGGGGCTGTGGGCATGACCAGGTAGTCAAGGAGGGAATGGTCTTTGCGGAAGGCGGAAAGGGGTGGGGAGGGAAATATATCCCGGTGGTCGGATCCGTTTGTAGGTGGCGAAATGTTGGCGGATGATTTGGTTTATGCGAAGGTTGGTGGGGTGGAAGGTGAGCACCAGGAGCATTCTGTCCTTGTCACTGTTGGAGGGGTGGGGTCTGAGGGCGGAGGTACGGGATGTGGATGAGATGCGTTGAAGGGCATTTTTAACCAAGTGGGAATGGAAATTGCGGTCTCTAAAGAAGGAGGCCATCTGGTGTGTTCTGTGGTGGAACTAGTCCTGCTGGGAGCAGATGCGGTGGAGGCGGAGGAACTGGGAATATTGGATTGCATTTTTGCAGGAATTGGGTGGGAAGAGGTGTAATCCAGGTAGCTGTGGATGTCGGTTCGTTTGTACATTCTAATCTAGAATCTGGTTTCCAGCATCTGCGGTCCTTGTTTTTACCGAGGATCTACACAAGAAGGATGGGATGGGCCTGAACTGACAGTAATCTCCTGGCAGGCAGGTTTGCTATTGTAACGGGAGGGTTTAAATTAGTGTGGTCAGTGTGGTGGGGGTGGTAGTGGTGGGTAGATGGAGTGAGAACCAGAGCAGAAGGTCCACAATACAGTGACTGAGAAGGAATTAGAGACTAAAACCAGTGCAGCTAAGACCAGCAACACGGAAGCAGAGGGCACTGAACACAATGGGACTTGCAACCTGAAGTGTGATTAGTTTCATGTGAGGAATCTAGCAGGGCAGAACTTGGAGCTTGGGTGATTACATATACTGACAATGTACATATTACAGAGATTTCTTCAGAGAGGGACAAGAGAGTAATCAATCCAGTGGGTCCAGATATAGTTGTTGGAATATGCAGTGAGTGGCTTGAGACAGTTGTTTAAAGTTAAATAATTATTCAGCACTCTGTCGAAATCAGACCATGTGTAATGCAATGTACAGATTGAAGTGACAAAGGAGGAAACTCGATTTGTCTGTTTACAATATTTTCTGATTTACTGATAG
>NW_025200569.1:0-1727 GCF_004010195.1 Chiloscyllium plagiosum | reverse complement strand
AAATAGAGTTGCCATAGTGAGTGACTTTAACATCCCAATATTGACTGGGAGTCCCTTAGAGCAAGAGGCTTAGATGGGGTAGAATTTGCTAAGTGCATCCAAGAAAGTCATTTGCAGCAGTATGTGGATATTCGAACTACAGGAGGAGCCATACTGGACATCGTATTAGATAATGAGTCTGTCCAGGTGACTGACCATTCAGTGGAAGATCATTTTGGAAACAGTCATCACAACGCCCTCAGGTTTGAGATAGCTACGAACATGGACTAAGTCATGACCTTGTGGAAGTTAATAAATTGGCAAAAGGCAAATTACGCCAGCATAAGGCAGAAGCGAGTGGCTATTAATTGGGAGGAGCTGTTATCAGGCAAATCCACATTTTGAGTGGTGGAACTGTTTATTAAATACTGATTGCAATATCGTCTGGTAAATGTCCTTCCAACTGTTCGAATTTTAATCTATCTGTTTGAACAGATATTTGCAGGACACGACATTTCAGAAAACAGGAAGAGACAATGTATGATTTTGTACTGTGTCCTTCGCAGGACCAGCTTGTTTTTTCCAGGCGCTGAAAGTCTTTATTGTGCGTCAGAGAACCTCAAAATTAATACAGCACAGACGGAGGCATTTCAGCCCATTGTACATCCACAAACTCTCCAACTGCACTATCTGAAAGCAGAGTGAGTTATTTGAGACAGACTGAGAGAGAGAGAGAATGAAACAAAAAGAATGTGAAGGGAGATCAACAGAGTGGATAGAAAGTGGAGCGACAGACTGAGTGAGCGGAACGGGTGTTAGACGAGAGTGAAGTTGGGTAGATCAGCATGAGAAAAATAGACAGAAGATGGAAATTTTATTTAGAAATTCCTCTGGACTGCAAGCCCTCTGTCTGGTGCCATACCCTGTGAGCACTGTGCTGATACTGGCTGCCTTCCCAGATCATTTATCACCAATAACATCACATAGCTGGGTTGCTGACAGTTAAACAGTATCCAATAGACCAATTTATTGGTTACAGGGAGAAGGTGCATTAACTTAAATAGACTGGGCGAACAGCAGCAGGAACTGGTAACACCCCGAGATACTGTGTGTGGGACTGGACCAGAGAATCTCAGTGAGGGAGAGCACTGAGAGAGGGGAAGTCAGCATCTCAGCTGTGGGCCGAATAATGATTGATAAAGTTTGCACAACACTTCCATGGTTTTGTAATTCACATTTCAATTTATATAGCTCAAGGTCATGAGTGTATTTTAACAATCTTATCTGTTTGTATTTTCCCAGATTTTGGACTGTAGGAAAAGTCATTGTGTCCCTGTATTTCGTGTTGCATAAGCATATTTTATTATTGGGGAAGAAAGGACCTGTTCTGATGGGATGATCTTCATCTGAACAATGCTGGCGCCAGAGTGCGAGCAAATCACATAACTAGGGCTGCTGACAGAGCTTTCAACTTTTTCTTGGTTTTGGGTGGGGTTTCAGTTTTCAGGGAAATTAGAAAACTCGAATTAAAAGACGACGTAACAGTGCAGAACGCAGGAGGGATTATTAAAACCTGTAGCACACGCACAAATAGGACAGACTGTATTGGAAGTGTAAACAATCAAACTTCAAGCACACTGGACAGACAAATGACACTGAGAGGAGGGACGGTTAATACAGGACTGAGAGTGTTATATCTGAATGCATGCCGTATAAAAAAACAGGTTAATGACCTTGTGGTGCAGATT
>NW_025200568.1:0-6620 GCF_004010195.1 Chiloscyllium plagiosum | reverse complement strand
GATTCCACCTTGGGTCGGGGAGAAACTAGCCATGAGGCTATCACTAATCTCTGTGTAGGTACAAATGCTGTCCAAATTAGATCAATGACTGGCGAACAACCATGCCTTACAAATTTATCTTCAGACTGAGCCCGGCCCAGGGGGCAGATGAATGGGTATGGAGTGTCAGAATCACATCACACAAATCACTTATGGTGATGATATCTGGCCTGTCTCCCAGACTCCATGCATCTGAAACCTGAAGCAGACACTGGGTGAAGACGTTAACAAGTTTGCAGTCTTCTGCACCACATCGTGTCTCACAAATAAATCTCTAAAACCGTATCTAAGAAGTGGCACCTTCACATTCACCAGTATCAAACTAAAATTGTACGTCTCTGTGGATGGCCAGAGATTAATAAATGGGTCAACCAGCAGAATGTATCTGAAGAAAACAGCAAGAAGTGGAAAGTCAAGAATCACGTTAATAACTGAACTTGACAGATTCTGTCTGGTGTAGTTCGACACACACATATTGAACTGTCTTTCAGGTGACTGTAACAATGCACACCATAATTGGTGATCTTGGCCTAACGCCCCTAAAAAGCTTAATGTTCTCGATACACACTACTCCATGACACATTCAAAAATTAATAAGAATCCACAAGCTGGGTGAAACAGAAACATAAAACTTTAGAGTACAGTACTAACCTTTTAGCCCTTGACGTCCAACCAGCACTTTATACTACTCAATCCCCTGCTAATCAAAACATCATCTACCTTCCTCACAATCTTATCAACCTGGGTGGCAACTCTGATGGAGCTATGACACAAGATCCCCCTGTTCCTCCACAAAGTAAGAATCCTGCCTTTATTCTGCATTCAAATTCGACCTTCCAAAATGAATCGCTTCACACATTTCTAGGTTAAAATCCATCTGCCACTTATCAGCCCAGTTCTGCGTCATATCAATGTCCCATTGCAAACTACAACAGCCCTCCAAATTATCCACAACTCCAACAACCTTTGTTGTATCGACCATTTACCAATCTGTCGGTAGCAGAGTATGTAGGAAGGCTTTGGTTTGATAAGCTTCAGTGAGCAACAGGTCAGCAAAATGTACAAGCAAGCTCTAGGTACTTTTATCTTTAGTCTTGCAGCAGTCCAGACGGCATTTGGGGGAGTCGCACGTTCCTCCTGCGGGATATGGGAGCTCAGGGAGATTGCCAACGTCCCTGATGACTACACGTGTGGGCAATGCATCCAGCATCAGCTCCTTGGTGATTGTGTTGGGGAGCTGGAGAAAGATAAGAGGCACAACCCATTCACTCTCTCCTGATTATTACACAAGAAGACTTTAAAAACATGCAGATGTTGGAATTCAAAGTAGACACGCAGGAGGCTGGAAGAACACAAAACGCCAGGCAGCATCAAGTGGTTGAGAAGTCAACGCCTTGGGTATAACCCTTCTTCAGGACTGGGAATGGGGGTAAGGGGGTATACAGATAAAGGGGCGTGGTGAGGGAGAAGCGGACACGGTAGTGAGTGAGGATAGATGAACACAAATAGAGGGCACCACCGGGTTAGTAATGAGAGGAATGAATCCGGCTGGTATGTGGAAGAAGGGTTGATCAGAGAACTGGAAAGTAGGAGGAGGAGCTGGAAAGGGAATTAAAGGATTGGAAAGGAGGTTATTTGAAATGTAGAACTCAGTGTTGAGGCCTCTGGCTTGTAGACTGGCCAGGCAATAGATGAAGTGTTGTTCCTCCATTTTGTGGTTTAAGTTCATTCTGACAATGGAGGAGGTCATCAGTGGCCATGTCAGAAAAGGACTGAGTGGGAGAATTGAAAATAGCGGTGATTGAGATGTCAGGTCAGCCCTGACAAGCCCGATTGAGATGCTCAGCAAAACATTCCCTTAGTTTACCTTTGATCTCCCTGAAGTAGAGAAGACCAAATCGAGTGCATGAGATGCAGTAAATTAGGTTGGATCCCACCACCTGCCACACCTTCCACAAAGGCCGTTCTCATTGCTTATTGTGCCTCACTCCCCACCAATCACTGCAACCGCCCCCAGGTACCTTCTCCTGCAATTGCAAAAGATGCATCACCTTTTGGCACCCCACCTCCCTCACCTCTTTAAAGCGCCCCAAACAGTCCTTCCTGGTCAGACAGAGTTTCACCTGCCTCTCCTCCAACCTAGTTTACTACATCAGGTGCTCCCGATGTGGTCTTCTCTACATTGGGGAGACCAAACGTAAACTAAGGGCACGTTTCACTGACCATCACAGTTGGGTCTGTGGGGTATAACCTGACCTCCTCGTCACCGCCCATTTCAAACCCCTTCCCACTCCCTTTCCATCATAACCATCCATATCATTCTTTGCTGCCACAGTGAGCAGACCACAAATTGGAGGAACAACATCTTATCTTCTGCCTGGATAGCCTACAGCCTGGATGACTCAACAATGAGTTCTCCAAGTTGAAATAACCTCACCAGCCATGTCCTTACTTACTTTCTAGACCCTCCCCCTTTTTCAATTCCACATGATACCTTGCCTTCCAGCTCCCAATCGGATTCATCCCTCCTACCGACCAAGGAGGTTGCACCCACCACTTGTGTCTTTGTATTCCGACCTCACCATCCGGCTGCTCTCCACACCCAAACCAGTCCCTTTCCTCTTTCTCTGCTGCTCCCGCTACCCCCACCCACAGTCCTGAAGAAAGATTATACCTGAAATGCTGACATCCCCACCTGTTGATGCTGCCTGACTTGTTGTGTTCTTCCAGCCTCCTGTTTGTCTCCTATGACGCAGGAAGATAATGAGTCTAGTCAGCACAACACACTGGTAAGCTGGAACCACGGGTTGCCTACTGAAACCCTTGAACCTCTGCCTTGGGGCCAGGAAGAGGACATTCCACCTCTCCAGACACTGAGACATGAACAGACGAGGCCATTTAACTGCTCCAAACTGTTACACTGAAGTAGTGGGATGTAATTGATGCTGCAACATGACAAACCAATGAATCAGAGATTCAATGTTGTTCCTCCTGCCTCCATTACTAATGGTACACACGTGTTAGATTAACGTGATTTGCTGATGGTGAGGAGTGAAGTAAATGATTTGTACCAAGTCCCAAGGAGGTTTCTTCCATCTTAGAGATATTATGGACTAGGCTAGACCACTCAACGCTTTCTTACACAGGCAGCTCAGACCATAACTTTGCAATTTGTTTCGGTAAATGCACAATGAATATTACCCAGAGTAATTTAGCTACTTTTACTACTGGATTTTAAAACAGAAAAACACTTTATTCACAACTTACACAATGAAACACAAAGAACAGAGTAAAGAACCCCTACAGATCTCAACCTGTTCATCTAGGCTTAATTATGCTGTTCCAAATACACACAACAGTCCCAATAAGGAAACTCCCTTGAAAACCCAGTATAAGTGGAACACATACTTTCAGGTTGAAGTTGAAGAGCAGAAAAGACACGGAGTTTCCACACAGCTCTCTGTTGAACTTCCCACTTCAAGACTCAACTGAAACTGCTCAGCTAAGCTCAGCAAGTTCAGCTGAAAGAGCTGACCACTCCCCTTTCAGTATACAGGTCACTTCGAAGGCATGACCACTTTGCCCTGAAATCTGATCTGTTTCCAGATGAACAAAAGGCCTCTGAAAATTCTTTTCATCTCTGTACCAAACCAGAATGATCGAAGTCATGCCCCATGTTATTGTCCCTCTGAAAATAAAACCAAGGACAGACACTCCCTGAGCCAAGGAACAGCTTTTAGACAAAAAAGGGGTTAGCTTTGTGATACCTCCCATCCTCCCCCCCCGCCACAAATGAAAATGACCCATCGATACCAAACGATTGCTGCATTTTTAACCATTCAAACTTATTTATTACTCTTAAAAAGGCATATACACTATACCAACTGTCAAAATCCAAACATGCAGAAACCCATGAAAATTCAGGCCACAGCACACCCTCCAGCGAACGCCTCTGCATCTCATTCGAATCTCGATAACACATCAGCAATTCCGTTTTCACGACCTGCCAAATGTACAATTGTGAAACTGAATGACTGCTCCATCTAAACAGACTGGCATTTTTGTCCTTAAATTTTTCCACACTTGTCAATGAGTTATGATCAGTGCGTGCGATTGTCTCCGATGCATTGCTGGTAATATAAACACTGAAATGTTGCAATGCCAACACAAAGCTTCAATTCTCTTTCTCCACCGTTGAATATTTCTGTTGATGTACGTTCACCTTACTTGAAAAATACGTAATGGATCTTTTGATTACCTCGTCATCCTCTGCAGGAGCACCACACTGACACCCACATCACTGGCATTGATAGCCATGCTGAAACTCTTATTGTAATCTGCTGTGGTTAACACTGGGGCAGTGGTTAACACAGTTTTTAGGCGATCAAATGCCTTTCGACAGTACTCTGTCCACAGGGAGTTCTTGTCCATTTTTAACAATTCGGTGGCTGGAGCAGCCACACTGCTAAATTTTGGCATAAACTTTCGGTACAATCTAGTCAATCCCAGGAACCGTAGTACTGCAGCTTTTCTTTTGACGATGTTGTGGGAAATTCCCTAATTACTTTCATTTTCATATCTGATTGGGTCATTTGTCCATGTCCAAAAACGTAGCCCAGGAACATGATTTGGGCTTTCACAAATTCACATTTCGCTAGATTTACCACCAAGCCTGCCTTCTGAAGTCGAGCGAACAAATCCTAAAAACACTGCAAATCTTCCTTCCATGATTGACTGAAAATCACTAGGTCATCAATGTATACCACATAGTTGGCTAATCTGGCAATGACCTTATTATCAATCTCTGAAATGCAGCTGGAGAGTTTTTCATACCAAATGCCATGACTTTGAACTGATATAGTCCATTTGATGTTATGAAAGCTAAAATTGCCTTTGCCGTCTCTGACAGAGGTACTTGCCAGTTGCCTCTGAGCATGTCCAAGTCAGAAATTTAAGTGGCTTCTCCCACTTTTTCGACACAATCCTCCAAACATGGAATTGGATATACATCAGTCTTTGTAACGGCGTTGACTTTGCGATAGTCCACACATGACCACTGGGTACCATCTGGCTTTGGCACCATGACTATAGGAGAGTTCCAGTCACTGTAGCTCACTTTGATTATGTCATCTTGGAGCATGCACTCTATCTCCTTCTGAACCTCTGCCAACTTTAGGCGGTTATACCCATAAGGATGTTGCTTAATCGGAACAGCATCTCCTCTATCTACATTATGCACAATTAGCAGTTCCATTTTATTTCCGAATATCTCTTCATGTGAGTAAAAAATCGTTCAGGTCATTTCGATTTTCTTCTGGAAGGTAACTCAATATTTTCTCCCAATTTTTGACAACTTTCTCATTGTTCAATTTGATTGGAGGAATGTCAAATTCAGAATCTTCTGAACTTGTTTTTTTCTTTCTGTGTTGTTAACATGAACACCGTCTCCTCTTGCCTTCCTTCTCCTTTTGAGCAGATTCACATGACACACTCTGTGAGATTTCTTCCTGTCTGGAGTCCTTAGCAAGTAGTTCACATCACTAAAATTCTTCTCAATTTGATAAGGTACATGAAACCTTTTTTTAAAAGGCTCGCCTGTTACTGGAAGTAACACTAATACCTTATCCCCAATTGCAAAATTGCGATTTTGTGATTTCTTACCTGCTTATTGTTTCATTGTATGCTGCGATACTTTTAAATGTGGTCGAATCAACTCTCCAGCTTTATGCAACCATTCCTTACCATTTGACACATCGGCCAAATGGGTGGCCTCTGAATTCTGACTTACTAATTTCTCCATAAAGAATTTTAACTCTCTTCTTCTTCGTGCCTAAAAATTAATTCAAATGGACTGAATTTGGTCGATTCGTTCGATGCATCTCTGATTGAAAAAAATATTAAAAGGAATTTCCTTATCGCAAATATCTGGACGATCCTGACCATAAACCCTCAACATGGTATTCAGTGTTCGATGTCTTCTCTCCCGCAAACCGTACGATTCTGTACGGTATGAATTGTTTTATTCCCAAGTTATCCATCACCTCCTTGAGTAGTTTGGATGTGAAGTATGATCCTTGATCTGACTGGATCGCGATTGGTAGTCCGTATCTAGTAAACAAAATTAAGTATCTCATCTCCAACCCTTTTAAGCTGTGATGCTGCATAATGGGATTGCCTCAGGAAATCTAGTCGACACACTCATTATTTTTAATAAATACTTATTCCCACTTTTTGTTTCACGTAGGGGACTTACGCACACAATCAACACTCTTGTGGAAGGTTCCTCAAGTGCCGGATGAGGTATTAAAATTGCAGGTTTTAGTACTGCATGTGTGATCTGTTTGACACGTCTGGCAAAATTTAACTGCATGTCTGTGTAGCCCAGGCCAGTAAAAATACATTTGTAGTTTAGCCGGTAGTGTCCTCACTTCGAAATGACCTTCAAGGGTAGCTCGTGCACCACTGGCAGCACCTTTCGATACCCTACTGGCAAAGCAATTTGTTGAATTTCGCTCCCTGTCTGATCTGCTTGAATGTGTGATGGTCTGTATTTCTTCATTCAGACATCATTTGTTAAGTAA
>NW_025200567.1:0-6619 GCF_004010195.1 Chiloscyllium plagiosum | reverse complement strand
TGGAACATTCCAGTTTACTGTTCTCAGATTCTGACCTCTCCGCCCCCTCTCTCTGGATCAGCTGAACCCTGTCAGTGCTGTCGTTATGTTATGGGATAATACATTGAACGGAACCCATTTATCATTAAAAGATGAAACTCTCCACTGGGATAATTAGAATCCATGGAGACTGGCATTAATCACAGTCACCGAACAAATAGGCTCAGTAACTAGTTCCATATATCAATTTTCATATCTCTATAAAAGGGAACATTTACCGATTTTGGATGGAATGGATGAGGGTTGCTAAGAGATGGACCATAAATCTTTCAATCTTTTAAATCTTGTCTTATTTGTGTATGAGAGGATTAACAGAACACTGCAGTGGTCTATATATGTTCCACTCTGTTCATGAAAGGAGGCAGTTATAAAATAACAGATTGACCACATGAAAAATAAATTAGGTGGGCAAGTTTCTAGATACCTTAACACAAAGTACGGTACTTATTGATCAGTGTGAGGCTACTCCTGGTTTTAATGCCCTTTATCAAATCCTTTCATAACCTTGAGACAGAGCATTGAGACTGCTGCTCAGGAACAGGCCAAAACAATTCTGTTCCTATGGACCTCTTACAGAGGGATAAAAGAAGGCCATTCAGCCCATATTAGCCTGTTGCTCCTTGGAAAGGTGGAACACTGGAATATTGGCACATTTTGCCAACAGAATCATTCAAAATAAAGAACTGTGTCGCTGCAGCTGTATGAGGTTGGTGCTGAGAGGGCACCTGCAGTACATTGTGTTGTTTGTGTTTCTGTAACTGAGAAGGAATGGACATCCATTGGATACAGTTTACCGGCTGCTCGGAATCAATGGGTTGCTGTGTCATTTAATGTCTCGGGTCAGTTACACCGGGACAGGAGGAGGCCAGTCAGCCTCTCGAGTCTATTGCAGAGGGACAGGAGGAGGTCATTCAGCCTCTCGAGCCTGTTACAGAGAGGCAGGAATTGTTTATTTAACTTTCAAGTCTGTTATACATAAATATTAGTTTTAAACTAGTTGTGGAATCGGAAAGACCTGATGCAAACATTAAAGTTCTAACTTTGTATAAGGCCAATTTTGAAAGTGCTAGGCGAGCCCTGTGACAGGCTGATTGGAATACCCTATTCGCAGGTAAAGGGAGGTTGGAAAATGCAAGACTATCAAAACTTGGTTTTATAGAGTCCAAAGCCAACGTGTTCCTATTAGTGAGGTGGGCAAGGCTGGTGGGTGCAGGGAATGCTGGATGGCTAGATATATTGATGCTCTCCTCAAGGTACGAAGGAGGCATATGTCAGGTAAACAGAGCTGAGATCAAGTGAATCCCGAGAGGAGTATAAGGGCAGTAAGTGCATAGTCAATGGGGAAATTGGGCCAGAAAAATGTGGACATGAGATGGCTTTAGAAATAGGGTTAACGAGGCATTGAAGAAATTCTACAAATCCTTTAAAGGCAAAATATTAACGAGGTAGAGAATAGGGCACCTTAAAGATCAGTAAGGCTACCTATGTGTGGAACCACAGGAGATGGGAGGGATACGAAACAAGTATTTCTCCTCCGTATTTAATCTGGAGGGGGTTACAACAGCGAGAGAATGCAGAAATATTTAGTGATATCTTGAAAAGTATCTGTATTACAAGGAGATGTTAGACATTTTAAAACATATTAAGGTGAACAAATCCCTGGGACCTGATCAATTGTATCCCAGAAGTTTGTGGGAAGCTAGGAAAGAGACTGCTCAGCCTTTTGCTGTTATATCTGTATCATTGATTTCCACAGGTGAGGTGCCAATAGACTGGACGGCTGCTAACACAGCGTCATTGTTTAAGAAAGTAAGGAAAAAAATAGATAACTATAGACTGGTGAGCCTGACGTCAATGGTGACTAAATTGTTGGAGGGGATTTTGAGGGAAAGGATGTATAAGCATTTGGAAAGAGAAGGACTGAAGAGGGCTTTGCACATTGGAGATCACGTCTCACTGACGTGGTAAAAGGTCATATTGCGGCTGTACAGGACATTGGTTAGGCCACTATTGAATACTTCGTGCAATTACGACTGACGCTCTTCAAGGAAGGATTTGTGAAACCTGAAAGACATCAGAAAAGATTTACAAAGATATTGCCAGGGTTGGAACTTTTTAGATTTATGGAGACTCTGCATATGCCGGGGTTATTTTCTCTGCAGCATCAGTGGTTGAGAGATGATCTTGGAGGTTTATAAAGTCATAAGTGGAATGGATAGTGTCAATAGCCAAGGTCTTTTCCCCAGGGTAGGACTCTCCCAAGCTAGAGGATATAGATTGACGGTCAGAGAGGAAAGGCTTATAAGGGATCTGAGGGTCAACGTTTTCAAAGAGAGGGTGGTTTATATATAACGAGCTGCCAGAGGAAGTTGTGGAGACAGCGATAATTACAACATTTAAAAGGCATCTGGATGGCCACATGAATAGGAAGTGTTTAGGGGTATATAGGCCAAATGCTGGCAAATAGAACTACATTAATGTAGGTCATCTGGTCTTTAGGGACGACTTGGATAGAAGGGTCTGTGTAAAATTACCCTCAGTCTTGATATCCACTACCCTAAGGAAAAGACACTTGTCATTCAACATTATCCATACCCCTCATTGTTTGTAATGTTTGGAAGGTCTCAACCTTCTCCGCTGAAGTGGGGAAGGTCCCAGTCCTTATTACTTAAACGCGACATTCCCAGCAACAACCTGGTAAATCTTTTCTGAACCGTCTCCAGTTTAATAATATCCTCAATGTGACTGGGTGACCTGAACTGCACACAGTACTCCAGGAGAGACCTCACAAATGTCCAGCACAACCTGAAGATAATGTTCCAGCTCCTGTAATCAAAGGTCTGAGCAATGAAGGCCAGCAACCCAAACGCCTTCATAATCACCCTGCTCACACATGTTGCAAACTTCAAAGAAATATGGGAGAAACCCAGCTGTTCTACAAAACTATCAATGGCCTGACATTTAATTGTGCATGCCCTCTCCTTGTTTGTTTTATCAAATTGTGATACATTGTATTTATCGAAGTTAAATTCCATCTGCCACTTCTCAGCCCAGTGAGTGATAGGGCTGGGGAAGAAAGGCTGGAAAGTAATCCGCTGCCTTTAATCATTTCGTGGATTTAAGAAGAGGGCTGTCACGCGTTACAGGCGGCAAAGAGCGATTAGTGCTTTTGATCCAGAAAGTATGTGCTTTCTCCATCTCTGGTGTTCAGTGATAAGTATCTGTTCCAGATCATTGATAGTGCAGACTGTGTCTGCAGGATGTCTTTCCCTTATATTGCAGATGTCAGATAATAGACATTTAAGGTGGAAACCATAGCAAAACAATTAAATATTTTATAGTTTTTCACGAAGGAAGAGCACATAACCTCAATATCGTACATTGAGGTGAGTATCAATCATCTGTTGTAAAACGTAATTATTTTAACTGTGTAATTCAGTAAAGTGAACAAAATTTTAATTAATCCACATTGAGCTGAAAGCTGACATTTAAAATGTGACCCAAAATCTGGGCATGGTTTAAGTCTTGTACAGTGGGTAACACCCATGCCTCTGAGCCAGAGCTCCGTATTATATTCCAATACCTGAACTTGCGTGGTACTGCCTCTCACTCTGGACCAGAAGGTCTGGATTCAAGTCCTGTCTGTCACGGAGGTATGTCACAGTATTTCAAAACAGGCTGATGAATAAACACACAGGGGAATAATGTTTCAGCTTTAGGAACTATTGTCAAGTGGTGGTAGTGTCCCTACCTCTGAGCTCAAAATGCTAGATTGAAATCCCACAGAAGTGTTTCATAATGTTGCTTAACAGGTTGATTAAATGATTTTAGCATTGTGATGTGTTGGAGAAGGAAGAGGTGTCAGTATTGAATGTTACAATTTAGGACCAAAGTTGACAGAAAACACAGCCATTCGTGTTGATTGGAGTCACATTTGCAAATTCTAGGGGGTTATAAAATCATGAAGACCATGGAGAGGATGACTAGTCAGGGTCTTTACGCCAGTGCAGGGTAGTCCAAAACTAGAGGACGTAGATTTAAGCTGAGATGGACATGATTTAAAAGGGACCTAAAGGGACCATTTTCGCACTGAGGGTGGTGCGTATGTGCAATGAGCTGCCAGGAGAAGTGGTAGAGACTGTTACAATTACAACATTTAGAATGTATCTGGATGCGGACATGAATTGTAAATATTTAGGGGGATATGGAACAAATCATGGAAAATTAAACGAAGTTAATTTAGGATATCTGGTTGGCACGAATGAGTTGGACCAAAGGGTATGTTTCTGTGCTGTACAACTCTATGAATCATCGATTCAATTTGTAAAGCTTTCTTTGTAATCTAATGTAACCTTCTTCACCTTCCATTTTATCACTAATCTTGGTATCAGCCGTAAACCTGTCACCATGCTTCCCATAATTCTCATCTAAATCATTGATATAAATGACAACCAAAAGTGGATCCTTCACCAATCCCTGTGGAACTCCGCTGGTCACAGGCCACCAGTCCAAAAGATAACCCTCGACCACCACCTTCTGCCTCCTGCCGATAACCTGAAACACACACACTCACATAGACATACAGAGACACAGACACGGACACATTTATGTCTTTAAGACAAAGATAGATATATTCTGATTGATAAGTGGAGCAAGTTTACATTGAAATTGTGGGAGAATTTTGTTGAGACACATGTCAGCCATGATCGAACAGCAGATCAGACTCGACGGACCAAATACTATAATTGTGCACCAATGTCATATGCTCAGTGATTTATGCTATCTTAAACGTCGACCCAAAAGAGCAGTGGAGGCTGATTTTGATAAATACTTTACCGAACGGAGTAAATGGAAATGTGGGATAGGTTTCAGGGGCTGAATGGTCTGTGTCTTTCCTATTGGTTGTGCCTTGGTTTCAAACACTGAGAAGCTGACTTGCTGTGAGGTTCAGACATTTTTAAATTTAGAGGTTCTACCATTTAAGATTGATATAAGAATGTTCCTGTCTGTTTAGGGTTGTGCTGTCTGTGGTATTCTCAACCCCAGGGAATAGTGAAGACTGGGCCATAGAGTCATAGAGATGTACAGCACGGAAACACACCCTTCGGTCCAACTCATCCATGCCGAACAGATATCACAAACCAATCTAGTCCCACCTGCCAGCACCTGGTTTATATCCCTCCAAACCTCTACTATTCATATAGCCATCCATATGCCTTTTAAATGTTGAAATTGTACCAGCCTCCATCACTTCCTCTGGCAGCTCATTCCATACACGTACCACCCTCTGCATGGGAAAAGTTGCCGCTCACGTCTCTTTATATCTTTCTCCTCTCACCGTCTACCTATGCCCTCCTGTACTGGACTCCCCCACCTCGGGAAAAGAGTTTGTCTATTAATCGCATCCATGCCCCTTATGATTTTGTAAACCTCCATAAGGTCACCCCTCAGCCTCCGATGCTCCAGGGAAAACAGCCCTAGCGTATTTAACCTCTCCGTATAACTCTATCCTCCACCCCGGCAACATCTTTGTGAATCCTTTCTGAACCCTTTCAAGTTTCAAAGCATCCTTTTCGATAGGAAAGAAACAGGATTGCACGCAATATTCCAACAGTGGCCTAACCAATGTCCTGTACAGCCGCAACAGGACCTCCCAACTCCTGTACTTAATACTCTGACAAATAAGGGAAAGCATACCAAACGCCTTCTTCACTATCCTATTTACCTGCGTCTCCACTTTCAAGGGGCTTTGAACATGCACTCCAAGGTCTCTTTGCTCAGCAACACTCCTGAGGAACTTACCATTAAATATAGAAGTCCTGCCAAGATTTGCTTTCCCAATATGCATCACCCCACATTTATCTAAATTAAATTCCATCTGCCACTTCTCAGACCATTGGCCCAACTGCTGAAGATCCCATTATAATCTGTGATAATATTCTTCGTTGTCCACTACATCTCCTATTTTGATGTTATCTGCAAACTTACTAACTATACTTCTTATGCTCACATCGAAATCAGTTATGTAAATGACGAAAAGTACTCGGGGGTCATTGAAGATATTCACGGCTCACCTTTACTGACCTTTGTTGAGCAGGGGAGTCAGTGTTTATTGGGAATAGACAGAAAATAGGTTTTCAGCCGCAAACAGACCAGCTATGATCTTTATAAATTGAGCAGCTGGCTGGAGCTCCTATCTCATGTGTTGTTCTCTCACTGCACCCCTTGAGGCTGTTACAGAGGGGGACGAAGACCCCATTCAGCCAGTCAGTATCACTGTAATAAGGTAGGATGAACCCCATTCTGCCCCTCTCAGGAGATACACGGGAATAGAATAAAGGATTCAGTCACAGTGCAATAGAGATATACATCAGGGAAACAGACCCTTTGGTCCAACTCATCCGTGCCAACCAGATGTCTTCATTTTCCATCATTTCACCCTTATCCTTCTGAAGCATTCCTTTCCATAAACCCATCTGGATGACTTTTAAATGGTTTAATTATACCAGTCTCCAACACTTCCTCTGGCAGCTCTTTCCACACACATATCATACACTGTGTGAACAAGTTGCCCATTAGA
>NW_025200566.1:4957-6618 GCF_004010195.1 Chiloscyllium plagiosum | reverse complement strand
CATATACCACACATAGACCAAACTCGAATCATATCTTTGTGCATTGCAGGCAAAGAAAAAATATGTTTTTGTACCTTAGCCTGAAGCTTTTGTGCCTCTTGGAGACCTCCTGCATGCATGTCATGTGCTACCTGCAACACCAGAGGATGTGTGTGTGTGTGTGTGTGTGTGTGTGTGTGTGTGTGTAACAAACAACAAAGAAACTTTACAGCCCAGGAACAGTGCATTCGGCACTCCAAGCCTGAGCCGATCCAAATGGACTGTCTAAACTTGTCGGTCAATTCCGAAGCATTTGTATCCCTCTGCTCCCCACCTTCTCATGCATCTGTCCAGACGCATCCTAAATGAATCTGGCTCTACCACCTCTGCTGGCAAAGCGTTCCAAACGCCCACCACTCTCTGTGTGAAGTCCTTGCAGCCTGTATCCCCCTTAGACTTTACAGCTCACCTTGAAAGTATGACCTCTCCTTATTGAATCCTTCACACTGGGGGAAAAAAATACTTGTCTCTATCCACCGTGTCTATACACTTCATGATTTTGTAAACTTCAATGAAGTCCCATTTCAATCTCCTTATTGTTAGTGAAAATAAACCTAACCTACTCAACCTCTCTTCATGGATAGCGCTTTCTATAACAGGGAAAATCCTCATAAACCTTCTCTGTCCCCTCCCCAAAGCGTCCACATCATTTTGCTAATGTAGCGACCAGAACTGTACCCAGTATTCTAAATGCGGCAGAACCAATGCCTTGTACAATTTTAACATGACTTGCCAGCTCTTATACTCAATACTCCGTCCACTGAAGGCAAGCATACGTTATGCCTTCTTGACCACTCTATCCACCGGTGCAGGAACATTCAGGTCACAATGGACCTGCACTCCCAGATCTCTCTGCCCATCAACTATTCCCAAAGCTCTTCCGTTCATTGTATAATTCGTTCTACAATTAGACGTGCCTAAATGCATCACCTCACATTTGTATGGATTGAAAGCCCTCTGCCACTTTTCCGCCCACCTCTCAGTCCATGTATATCCTCCTGTATTATCTTACAGTCCTTTGTGCTTTGTGCTACTCCACCAATCTTTGTGTCATCTGCAAACTTGCTGCTCATACTAACAGAGCCCTCTTCTATATCATTTATGGATATCACAAAAAAGTGGCTCCAATACTGACTCGTTGGGAACACCACTGGTCAACTTTCTACCTTTCGAGAACCTCCCTCAGCTATTACTCTCTGTCTCCTGTTTCTGAACCAGTTCTTTATCCACCTGTCCAGAACATCCGGCACACCATGTGTCTTCACTTTCTCCATTAATCTACAATGCAGAACCATATCAAACGCCTTACTAAAGTCCACGTATATGACATCAACAGCCCTCCGTACATCTATCAATCTGGTCACTTCATCGAAGAACTCTATTAAGTTGGTAAGGCACGATCTCCACCCCCTCCCCCCACCACAAAACCATGTTGACTATCACTGATTTGCTCATTAGTTTCTAAATATATGTAGGTCCTATCCCTCAGTACCTTCTCCAGCAACTTTCCCAGCACTGACGTAAGGCTCACTGGTCTGTAGTTACCGGAATATCATGACTTGCCTTCTTGTACAGGGGGAAAACATGAGCAGCCTTCCAGTCCTCCGGCACCTCACCTGTAT
>NW_025200566.1:3432-4460 GCF_004010195.1 Chiloscyllium plagiosum | reverse complement strand
TCATCCCTTCCTATCAGTGCCTGATTAGATCCCGTATGTCTCAAAATTCTACCTAGTTTTCCGTCAACCGCGTTCTTTCTGAGTAAACTTTAACCACAGAAGCGAATTGTTTCTAGAGATCAGGTACTAACTCCGTACCCAGCCCTGCCTCAGCTGTGCAATCTCGTGCAGCTCCTCCGCTCTTCTGGGATTTCCCTTCCCACTTGCACTCATGCCACTGGCGAAGCTTCTTTTATGGAATGTTTTCCCACTGCTCCTTTACTTATTGACCAGCACTGTGTCTTTACATATCCCACTTTCGGGCAGTGGCAACATCTTTTCCCAGAGACGTTCTGAAACCACCTGACCGTAATTTTCGGTGTCCCACTCCATTATGGTGAAAACAACTGAGAAGGTTTACCTCTTGTCCACCTTCTTGGGCTTCTTTAACCTGTTTTAAACTCTTACCAGTGTTCTCTATTTTTTTGTTTCGTAGTGTAGGTTCTCCCCTTCTCCCAACATTTGTTCCTAACAGGACGAAGGTCTGGCCAGAAGATTATCTTATGCACCGAAATGTATGTATTCCTCGGTTAATTCTGGTAGCCCTCTCACTTTCTGAACGTTTTGCTCCTCCACGTGAATTCTTACAATCTCCGGAAGTGAGTTTTTAATCTCCTTCAGCAGAATAATCTCTCTTCGAGCCTCAATCGTTTAATCTAATTTCAAAACACGTCAAATATGAAAATGACTGTCTAATTCTTTCGAACTCGACATAAGTTCCCTGTGTTTCTGAACCGCATGCATTTCTCTTACCAACTCATAGGCACTCAAAACAGCCTGTTTTACCTCTTCGTAATCCCTTGACTCATCAGATGACAGCACGGCAATAGCCTCACTATTACTGCCGACCAGGTTATTCGGAATTAGCATTATGCATGAATCGTGGGAGCACTCCATTTGCCTTGCCAATTCCCCAGGAGAAATAAAGAAGGTAGGAACATATTTTTCATCAAAATGTAGCAGAGTTTTGACAACTTTATCTAAGTCAC
>NW_025200566.1:0-1888 GCF_004010195.1 Chiloscyllium plagiosum | reverse complement strand
TCCTGTCTTTAATCCTTTCCGCAGCATTCAAGTTCGACCTACCAAAATGCATCATCCCGCATTTATCCAGGTTGAACTCCATCTGCCATTTCTCAAGCCAGCTCGGTAACCTGCCTACGTCGTGCTGCAGCCTGCAGTTGCCCTTTATACTTTCGAAGACACCTGCAACCTTTGTGCCATTTCCCCAAAATCGTCAGTGGGCCTTCGGGCAATGAACTGTTGATAATTCCTGCTTTCAGTTGATATGTTTGGGTTTTCTTCGATTGGTATTGTTATTCCATATGGTGATGTTATTTCCTGTTCTTTTTCTCAAGGCGTGAAATATAGGGTCTAACTCGACGTGTTTATTGATAGCGTTCTGATTGGAATAGCAAACGTCTAGGAATTCTCCTGCGTGTCTCTGTTTGGCTTGTCGAAGGATAGATGTGTTCTCCACAGTCGAAGTGATGCGCTTCCTTATCTGTATGTAAGTATTCTTGTTAGAGAATCATGTCGTTTTGTGGCAAGTTGATGTTCATGTATCCTTGTGACTAGTTTTCTGACTGTTTGTCCAAAGTGGTGTTTGCTACAGTTCTTGCAAAGTGTTTTGTAAATGACATTAGCTTTGCTTGTTGTCTGCATAGGGTCTTTCAAGTTCATGTGGTGCTGTTTTAGTGTGTTGGCGGTTTGTGGGCTACCATGGTGCCAAGTGGTCTGTGTAGTCTAACAGTTATTTCCGAGATGTATTTTATGTAGGGCAGCGTGGCTAGTCTTTCTGAACGTGTTTTGCCTGCTTGTTTCGATTTGTTGCTGAGAATTCGGTGGACTGTGCTCATTGTGTACTCATTCTTTTTGAATACAAGGTATAGGAGGTTTTCCTCTGGATAGCTTAGTTCCTCTATGCTGCAGTGCTGTTGCCTCCTTCAAATAATGTTTTGATGCAGCTTCATTTGTGGATGTTGGGATGATTGCTTCTGTCGTTCAATATTTGGTCCGTATGTGTTGTTTTCCTGTAATTGCTGGTTTGAAGTTTCCCTTTGCCTGTTCGCTCTACTGTGACATGCAAGATGACAGTTTCCTGTTCGCTCTACTGTGACATGCAAGATGACAGTTTCTTATTGTTTTCCGCCTTTTTAGTGAAGTCTAAGCCAGTAAGGGTATTATTGATGGTCTTCAATGTTTCCCTTAATTTGTTTTGTTTAGTCTTGACAAAGAGTTAATCCACATAGCGGACGCAAAGTTTGGTTTGGGAGGTTGGCAGAGCTTTTTGTTCGAGTCTCTGCATTACTGCCTCTGGTAAGAACCATGATGTCGGAGATTTCATGGGTGTTCCGTTGGTTTGTCTGTCGGTTTTGTTTTTGAATATGAAGTGTGCGGTAAGGCATAGATCCACTAGCTTGACGATACTGTCCTTGCTACCATGCACAATATCCTCTATCCCATTGCCAATATCTTGCCCCTAACACCATGGAGTCTTCTCTTTTTAACCACCCTCTTGTGTGGTACGTTTTCAAAAACTTTATGGAAATTTCCATGCATCAGGGCCCTTGATTGTCCTTTGTTAAATCTGCTCATTACCAAATCGAAAAACAGATTCTAAACAGTTTCTTCGACCCGACTTCCTCTTTTCGACTTTGCCTTATCTTGCCAAGGACTTCAAAATACTCCGCAGTTGTAGCCAGTAGTAATGGACTGTAAAATCTTACCAATGACGCAGGTGATGCTAACCGCCTTATAACATCCTGTCTTCTTCCTTCCTTCCTTCTTACACAGGGTTTATCCATTTTCCAGTCTTCTGGAACCCTCACGGTCTGCAGTCATTGTTGAAAATTCACGACCTAAACCTCCAGAATCTCATCAGATTTTTAACTCAGAATCATTGGTTGTCGTTCATCCAGCTTGCATAATT